>NW_015652416.1:2859323-2880971 GCF_001515625.1 Sinocyclocheilus rhinocerous
TTGCAAATGCATAAATAATGTTTTGATATATTAAACATAAAACGTTGAATACTGTTATTTGAAATTATTTAAATAATAAAAATAATTTTGAAATGTGAAATAAAAAACCGCCAGCAGGTGGCAGCAAGCAAGTCACTGTTAATAAGTGAGTCATTGCGACTGAACCGATTCATTTTAAACGGTTGATTCATTCAGGAACAAAACCATGTTGAATCAGAGATGCAAAACAGCATTGTGGCTGTGTTTGGAATTATTTTTGTTGTCGAAATAGAACAAAAACAGGTAATATGGTGCCTAAAGCGTAAGTCTCTTAATTAACTTATTGTTTTTTGAACTGTTGAAACCGTTTGTAATCATGGTAATTTTTGGAGAAAGAAACGGCACTCTTTGTGTGATATTGATTAACTATATGAAATGATATAAATATACGTTTTCTGTCGCCATATCTTGAATTTTGTGATCATTTAAATGTAATCATGCAGTGAAAGAACGCACTCTAAATGCGCACGTGCACTAGTCTAGACTTTTTAAAAAGTCTTTTATATTGGCCAATGCTGCATTTACAGTATTTGATCAAAACTACAGTAATATTGTGGAAAAGTATTACTATTTAAACTAACTTTTCTATTTTAATGTTTCTTAAAATGTAATTTATTCACGTGATGGCAAAGCTGAATTTTCAGCACCATTACACTAGTCTTCAGTGTCACATGATCCTTCAGAAATCATTTGAATATGCTAATTTGGTGTTCTAGAAACATTTACTTTTTATTAATGTTAAAAACAATTATGCTGCTTAATATTTTTTGGGGAAACCATGATACATTGACATGGGATTCTTTGAATCGGAAGTTGAACAGAACAGCATTCATTTGAAATGGACGTCTTTTGTAACAGTATGAATGTAATTTTATTTATTTTTTATTTTTTTTCCCCTCAGAGCTGTCTGATGATGACAACAGCATCGCCTTGATGTATCAGAACATCAGTGATCTTCCACAGCCCAACAGAGACACTCTGGCCTTTCTCATCATCCATTTGCAGAGGTAAACGACACACATAATCTCTGATTCTACTGTCTGCTTTATTGATGGTGCCACTTGCTAATACAAATAAATTATGAAAACCAAATGCGTTTCTTACCAGATTACACTTACATTTGTGACATTACAAGAATATTCCAGGTTTAAAGCATCTTGAGCAGTTTGTGT
This sequence comes from Sinocyclocheilus rhinocerous, assembly GCF_001515625.1. Classification (NCBI taxonomy): domain Eukaryota; kingdom Metazoa; phylum Chordata; class Actinopteri; order Cypriniformes; family Cyprinidae; genus Sinocyclocheilus; species Sinocyclocheilus rhinocerous. Next base: position 2,860,535 of record NW_015652416.1, read on the forward strand.
AAAACATCAGTGCCTTAAGGGCTTGTTGTATTGGAGGGTGTAAGAGTCTAAATGTTTATTTTTAAGCATTACCAGAAACTTTGCTTTAAGGATGATGGTTATTCTCTTGAAATGGTGTTACAGTTGTGTATTTGTCATTTATTTGTGGTGCTGTTGACATCAGCATCTATTCAACAGTTAAAATGTATTTAACCTATATTTGACAATGGCATTATTTCCTCAACAAACAAAACATCAATAATAATATTGTTACACAATTCTTTCCGGATTTGTATGCCATCAATCTTGGATACACTTTTTCTTTCCTCCAAATGTTTTGTATTTTTTAACAGCAATTATATGCAATATAATATGAGGAGCTAATAAAGGAACTATGTTGCAGACATTTACCGATCAATAAAAGTGATTGTTTGGGTTGATGTATTCAGTCCATTTACACTAAATTAAAAAACTAAAAAAAAAGTGATGTCTGGATAATTAAAGAAAAAAAATGTTTCCATCACATATCGTTTTTTTTTTTTTGTAAAGATTTATTTTTGGCGTTTTATGCCTTTTTATTTAGGTAGGACAGTAGATCGACAGGAAGTGAAGTGGGTGAGAGAGAGAGGGGGGTGGGATCGGGAAAGGTTGTAAGGATGGTTTCCCTACAGTGGTTCAGGCTGTAGGATTTCCGAAGAGAGAGAGAGGGGGCAGAGCCCCAAAAAGAGAGAGGCAGCAAAGAAAAGAGAAAGAGCAACAGTTGCAATCTTTTATCCCTTCCTTGACCATGTGACTAAAAACCAAATGTGAGACATTCAAACTGACCAATCAGCAGATTACAGCTTCGCCCACTGGGCAAAAGAGTGTGATAATTAGCAGACCCCCGATGTATACACATGTTGGCCTACAGGCCTGATCACTATCAGCACCTCTGTGTCTTCAGGAATGCCAAATGGCCCTTTTGTTACTGAAGATAGGTTTGGGACAGGAAAGCAGAAGTATTTGATCATTTTTGACCTTACAAGGTCCACAAGCCGGGACTCGAACTCGGGACGCCCGAAGCGCAAAGGTGCTACATGTCGGCGCGCTGCCCACGAGGCCATCGGCGCCGACACGCATATCGTTTTTATGATGGTTTGTGTTTCTTAGTTGAGTAACACTATCTATTCATCTTAATTTGGAGCAACATTCTTGTATATTAAAACCCGACACTTGTCTAGGGCGTTAGTTTTTAGGCTGTGAGATGGATTATTTCCATATAATGAGACTATTATATTTAAGTATTATTTCCATCATGTTCAGGGTGGCCCAGAGCAAAGATACAAAGATGGACATAACCAATCTGGCTCGGGTATTTGGGCCCACAATTTTGGGTTATGCCGTGCCTGACCCAGATCCAGTGACCATCCTGCAGGACACAAAACGGCAGCCGAAAGTAAGTGACCTTAATTGGGGTCTGGGCTGTACAAAAGTGTACTTTTTGGTGTTTTGGCCCAGTTTTTCACCAAGCTTTTTTTCTCTCAACCTTTCACAGGTGATTGAGCGTCTCTTGGGTCTGCCTGTGGAGTACTGGAGTCAGTTTATGATCAGCTACAACGACCAGGGTCGCAGTGATCACATGATCATCGAGAACTCCAATGTCCACGCAACTCCTGATAACAAAAGTATGAATTTCAGACTTCGGTTGTTTCAAACCATCACCTGATCTTGAATTCGGTGTGTTTTTTGTTGTTGTTTTTTTTCTTCTTCTATAACAACATGCTTTTTTTTTTGTCCTGTAGCAAGTATGTTTGGGCCCCTTACGACTCCTGACCAGCAGATGAGCAAGACCCCATCATCCAGCTCTCTCTCCCAGCGCATGAAGAATGCAACTCTCAATGCAATCACTCCAAAGTAGGCTATGTTTGAATCCTATTACGTTCTACCAGTGCTGTTCGAGTAGAAGTGAACTAACCATTATGAACATCCATCCTGTTTTCAGGTTTTCTAGCAGGAGCAGAGCTGCAGTCAGCGTCCCTCGCCTTTCTTGAAGAAAGTCCTTGTGGGTTACAACTGCAAAATAGCTAGGTGTACTGAAATTGTTATAATGAAGAAACTATAACCAGGAACGGAGACATCTCTAGATTTTTTTTTTTTTAAGAAATTATTTACTCAAATGTAAATTTGGATCAAATTTACGCACCCTCAAGTCAGCCAAGATGTAGATTATTTTTTTTGTTTGTTTGTTTTTCTTCATCAGAACAGATTGTGAGAAATTTAGCATACACTTGCTCACCAATGGTTCTTTTGCACTGAATGGGTGCCGTCAGAATAAGAGACTAAACGGATGATAAAAACGTTACAATAATCCACATGACTCCAGTCCATCAATTAACATTGTAAAGTGAAAAGCTGTGAGTTTGTAATAAAACATTTCAATGAATTTTAACTTCAAACCATTTATTTTGACTAAAATAAGAGTTTTCTCTCCATAATATTGCTTTCTCCGGTGGAAAAAGTCCTCGTATCTGAATCAGGAGTGAAATATGCAAAGATCAAGCACTGTTTACAAGTGAAAACAGTTTTAAGTTAATATTTCTAAACAAATATGTAGGTGAATTTTGATGTGTGAGGACAAGTGATGAACTTTTTCATTGAAGGAAGCATTATTATAGATTATAGCCAGAAGCGTATGGTTTAAAGTTAAAACACCTTAATAATGGATTTGTTTCTTACAAACAAACAGTTTTTTTTACTTCAAGACATTAACTGATGGACTGGAGTGGTGTGGATTATTGTGATGTTTTTATCAGCTGTTTGGACTCATTCTGACGGCACCCATTCACTGCAGAGGATCCATTGGTGAGCAAGTGATGTAATGCTACATTTCTCCAAATCTGTTCTGCAGAAGAAGAAAAAAACGCTACATCTTGGATGGCCTGAGGATGAGTAAATATTCAGCAAATTTTCATTTTTGGCTGAACTATTCCCTAAACTACTACACTATTGTGCCTATCTATCCAGACTTTCACATGTTCGTTTGTCAGCATGTGCAATTACTGCAAGTTCTGTAAATATGCTTCATTCTCCTTTAAATTTGGGGAAGGGCCATATGAGTGGAGTGTTCTTGATGTAGTTCTGGAAAGCAGGATCTGAGCCCCACTTCTTCATAGCTTGTTTCTCAAGGATGGGGATCCCACTAACATGTCTCAGTAAGAACCAGACGAAGAGAGGAGAAAGTGCACTGAGATACTGAGGTCCACGCATGACGGAGGAAGTGGACAGGAACAGGCCCGACCATTGCAGGATCTCCCCCAGATAGTTTGGGTGTCTGCTATATGCCCACAGTCCATGATGAATAAACCTTCCCTGTGAAGACAAGTAGGTTTATATGATTAATGCCAATATACATGAATTAAAATGTCATATGCAAATTAAAAAGCACTCGGGTCAGGATTTCTTGAAGCTAAATTCAAAATGTTTAATTAAAGGTGAAGTGTGTAATTTCTGCATCACTTCCCCCGTCTGTCATTGGCTGGACAACAGATAGCCCCGCCCCAAACACTTCTGGTTAAACCAAAGTACGGTTTCAGTTTCAGGCTGGTTAGGATGTTCAAACAAACGAACCAAAAAATGGTTCACATATAATTTCTGTATGTTTAATCCATGTGAAAAAATATGCACTTCTCTAGTATTCCTAAAAAGATATAACATAAAAAAAAATTGGTATAAAATGATCACTGACAACCAGAGGGTTAAGAACAGCCAGTTTGATCCAGTGCATTATCTATTAGAGCACAGGCATTATAAAATTGATGCTATTATGTTAAAATATCTCTTTTATGATATAAGTTATATGACTTGGAGTAGTCTTATCAAGTTACTATTATCAGTGCAAGTTATTACTCACAGTGTTATCTGGATCACTCCTAAAATTCCACTTCTGCTGGTCGGCAATGGCCTCTGTAGCAAAACCCAGCCCCCATATTCCCCAGCCGATGTAGTCAGGTGGGCCCAGGGGCTCATCTCTTCTCTCACTGTTTAGAATTAGGGTGGGCAACAGGGTAATAAAGACCCACAAAGCTAGAAAAAAGGAGAAACAAGTTGATGGCAGCCTTTTATTCAGGGTTTAATAAAGTTACTTTCCTAGTTGTTCTTAGTGTACAATACTGGAATAGAATATTCAAATAGAATAGAATTGAGATATATAAGATAAATGCCTTATTCATTCATTCGTATGATCATTATGTGACAGAATAGAGCAGTATAGAATAAGTAGAAAAGAATAGATTCTTCTACTTATGTGATTCATAATATATAATATGGGACATTCTACCAGAAACGTACATTTCCACTTGTAAAAATCTTGGGTGAAAAAAATATCTTATTCTTAAATCTGAACGTTGAGTCATATGGAGGACATGTTAATCTATATGAAACGCATATCGTGCCATCTCAGCATGTTTTTATGATTGAAATAAATACATTTTTATACGCATTTCACCCCTAAAATGTCAGGCCCTGTCACAGACAAATTAACCATCAGTCAGTTTTAGACATTTTTTGGATGTAATACTTTTTATTCACTGTAACAAGTCAAGGACAGATCATGTACATTTCTGGTAGAATGTCCCATATAAAATATAGTACAATAGCAAGTTTGTTTGCTGTGACACTATTTTAGAATGATGTATAAAGACTGAACACAAATGGCCCACTGCAGCCATCAATTAACCATAACTATGCAAATAATCAATAGCAGTAGTTGAAATACCTTGCATGGTCCAGTACACCAAGAATGTCCCAGGGCTGTCTCTGACATTGTTAAATCTCCGGTCTTGTCCTTCCTTTAGGATTCTAAGAAAGAGAAATGTCCCGAGCCTGCAGGACAAGGCCCAATCGGTTACTTATTGACTTATTAACCAGACCTTAATGGATACATTAATACAACATGAAGCTGGACTGACTTCACTTTTATTAATGCTGTTAAAGCAACAAGACTCCAATAAATAGACCTGTCTTTGAATTTATTGATCACTTTTACTATCTATCTATCTATCTATCTATCTATCTAGCTATCTATCTATCTATCTGTCTTACCTTAGACCCCAGGCAGTGACAAGTCCAGTTTGTACGTTCTGTCTAAAGTGGCCATTTCCGCCCCATATACGACTCAGATGAACCAGCAATATGAAGGTACCGGATCCTACAAAACAACAAAATTAATTTGTAGTTAAACTGATAAGATATTCAATATCCTGCCAGATATGGGCAGAGCAGCCAGTCACCTGAATCCGTCCATTTTTAAAGTGAGGTGTGTTCACTGAATATTTTACCAGTGAACCTAAATACAATTGGTAGCAAAGTTCAAGGATTCTCAAGAGCACACTTCTCAGAGAGAAAGAGCGAGGGAATAGCGCTCAGGGACCTGGGTTTGAAAGACTGAAATGATTGGATAATATTTGTACGCCACTGAAAAGGAATGCAAATTGAATGCTGACAGGTGAGTAAAAGCTATTTTATATGTAGGAAATAAGACTTTAAATTACATGGATAATTCTCATATCCTCAAATCCGCAAGTTGTGATTACTTTCTACATGCCATGCATAAGTTGCTAATTAATATAGCTGTTAAAATTAATATATGCAATGTTAAACTGTTTGAATAACATAACACTGTTTGAACTGTTTGTATAACATAAACTTTTGTAATTGTGTTATAATGTATTTTAATTATCTGTACAGAGGTTTATGTTTAAAATGTATTTTTTCCGTTTAAATATAATTTAGTTTCGGGGTTTGTGCAAATCCGTTTATACATATTAAAATAGCATAGAGTTTTGCTCGTGTACTAATTTATATCTAAGATCATATCCGAGATTTACAGTTCCCGCCTCTATCTGCAGGATTGACAGTGACGTATCCAAAGTTTGGCCAATTATACGGACGGCTACTCTGTAGATAAATTGATCTGATTGGTTGAGAGGCCGGGTTGTCGAAACACACTTCAGTAAACGTTTAGGATTATGCCTTGTGGGTGGAGACGAATTATGGTGGTTTCACAACACGTTATTGTAGTAGATAACCATCGACTCGTAATGCAATTTGATAACAACATTTTTTTTCACGTTAATAAAAGTTATAAAAAAGCTGCATGAGTTGCAACGCAACAAAACAACTACAATATTTTTTAAGGCGAAATATCATTTTTATGTGTGCATACTGCATAAACATTGCAAATACGACGAAAGCAACAGAGAAAATATTACTATATCAATATCGTGTGACTACGCCTTTTGCATAAATCATTTACCTGCCAAGTCGTAAAACTTTTCCGTTTTGAAAGCAGACGCTAGTGCCCACCCGACCCACTGAATGGTCAGGTCGGTGACAGCACACTTGGCCAACGTGCTTCCCATGATCATGTCGAGCAGGTCCTGAAGAAGCAGCAATGTTACAAACCCGAGTTCATTCAAAAAAGCAGAGCGAAGTTCATAACATCCACATTTGTGAGGAAGAGGAGTGGCCAATGCTGCTTCTGTATGTAACGTCGCTGTTAACGTTATTGTTACTGTAACAAACTACTTATGGGAAATGTAGTTTGGAAATCTCTGTAATGCTTTTTATGTCTTACTGCTTATAGAGAACAGAAAAGAAAAGGCATATGTGACCCATAATAGAAAATAAAATAATAGAACAAATGCAAAATTTTACTTCCACTTATTTGATTCAGAATAGAATAGAAAAGAAAAGGGAAATGGAACAGAATAAGTTGAATGTTTGATCTTCATTATGTGATATAAAATAGAATAGAACAGTACAGAATAAGTGCAAAGTTCAGCTTCTTATCTCATTTCTTACATTTATTTATATAGTGCTTTTTTTCAATATAGATTGTTTGAAAGCAGCTTCTCAGAAACAAATAGGAAAATAACAATGTTAATGTTGCAAAATTAATACATTTTTCAATTTCAGCTGAAGAGCAGCAATATTGTCATTATTCAGCTCAATTCAGTTCAATGTTGATTCATAATATAATATAGTATAATTTAATATGACTCTAGCATCACTGTGACCCTACATAGGATAAATGGTTTGAAAAATTGATTAATAGTGCACTTTAATATAGGCCTAATATAACCTAATTTCAACGTTCTCCACAAGTGGGCTCTTATATAACCATTCACTATAAAATATGACTCAGGGGCCGCCACAATGCTCAAGTCATGACCTGGAAAGATAAGAACTTTATGACTTATGGAAGAAGCCAAGAGAAGGTGTGTTTGGACAGAATACAGGCGTATGTAAAGACACCAAGTCAACTGTCGTTTGCTCTAAAAATTTCCTTTTATTTTCCAGGGCTGGCCAGGAAATTTGAGGGTCTAACAAAACATTATTCAAGAAGAAAACAAGTGGAGAACATGGCAGAGAGCAAGGCCAGCATCAGCTCAAAAGGAGGGGCCAATGTGCTTACTAAACGGGTGCAGAAACAATTCAACAGAGCACAGGAGAAGGTATGTGGCTGGAATCATAAAACACAATGTCAAGAGCGCCAATGTGATTTCCAAAGTTTTCCTGTTTGAGAGCACAGGAACTTTAGTGTTATTTTCATCCGATTATCAATCCAGTCACATGACATGGCACCAGCTGGCAAAAGTTGCTTTATCTACTCCATTGACAAGAGCCAATGTAAACAAGCAGCTTCCTTCTCTACTTAACAGTCTCCTTTATTGCCACAATTGTATTTCATTTAAATACTAAGGCTGACTAAGTCACCATTTACTTTTCTATCTTCACCTACTGAGTCTGTCCAGTCCTGTTCCTGGAAACTTCAGCTCCAACCCTGATCAAACACAACTGAACCAGGAGCACTATAAGTATGTTTAGGCAGGCAGGGTTAGAGCTGAACTCTGCAGGTAGATCTGAAGATCTCCAGGAACAGGACTGGACACCCCTGGTTTAAGCCCTTCATATTTTATAATCTCAAACTGTCTATTGGCGAAGTCAGCTGAATAGTTCTATCTACAACCATGTAAGGAAGCTTTTTCTTCGCCAGTGTGCACTTATCAATATTTTAAGGTTCAGGTGTAACATTCATTGCAGTGCTGTCAGTATAGTTTGAGAATCCCCTTGTCATGGCTGTCAGGTATGTAATATGTGATGCCTTTGCAGGTGTTGCAGAGGCTTGGCAAATCTGAGGAGACCAAAGATGAGCACTTTGAGCAGTGTGTGACGAACCTCCAATGCCAGCAGGTACATCTGCGATGGTAAACGAAGTAACTGTTTTGAAGATCAAAAGATTGCCTAATATGTCCTTGTGATCTCCTTTGCAGAGCGATGGATACAGAATATACAAGGACCTTAAAGCGTACCTCAATGCTGTCACAGGTTGGCTCTGTACTATCAGACTCATATAGGAGATTAGCTTCTTATGAACAGGATTCCTGACATGCCTTATTTTTCTTGGATGTTTAACAGTAATGAGGGATGCCTCAGGTCGACTGTTTCAGTCCTTGTTTGATGCCTATGATGATAAGTGGGACGGCGCAGAGGATCTTGGGGCAGTTGTGGAGGTTAGTCTCAGAGCCCACTGTAAGAATATAGAGAAAAACAGAAAAGGTAATTTTATGCCAGGACATTACCCGTTAAGTTTACATTTCATTTAACCCTAAAACACAACACAATATGTGTAAAACATTTGTAAATATCTTAATAAAGCAATAAGCCCCAAGAAGCCGTGGTTTGCTGTGAATTTATAACAGCTAAGGGGCGTTGTTAGACACGACGCGAAGCGGAGTGCCTAAAACCCCCTTAGCTGTTATAAATTCACTGTAAACCACGGCTTCATGGGGCTTTATTGCTTTTATAAAACGGTTATTCCATATATGTAGCAAGGTTTCACAAAATAAAACAGCAAATAAAATGTAATGATATTAATAAAAACATTATTCTTCCGCCAAACAATGTAGTTCCTCAGGAACGGTTGTGGTTTCCAACAAAGTGGTTGCCGAGCACACACAGATGTAAAAAAAAGGTGTATGTTTGTAGAGTAATTTACAACAGCTTCGAACGTGGCTCAGCCAATCAGAATCAAGGACCGGAACTATCTGTTGTATAACAGATTTTCTTTAACGATAAAAGAACACTGGGCCTATTTTTAAAGACTTTTCTTAGAGTGTAGGGCAGACTGTGATGAAAGTTACACTTTAAAATCCAAATGCGTGGTCATCCGTGAAATTTCACAGGCAAAGTATATGTTCATTGTGCATTTGTCAATAGCGATTATATAAATATATATATATACACACACACACACACACACACACACACTTCAATTATAATTACCTATATTAATACAAATGTGGCTCTCTGTGTTCCAAAGGGAGAAGACCTTCTGTGGAAAGATTATGAGGACAACCTGCGTGATCAGGCATTAATCACAACGGAGTCTTACATGAGCCAGTTTCCAGATGTCAGGGTAACGACGGCTGCCTCACATACTGGCAAATGCACCTTGCACAAAGCTTTCAATCATTTTTAAATGCAGTTTGTAAACTATTTTTCTTCATGATTCAGGAAAAGGTGGCCAAGCGAAACAGGAAACTCGTAGACAATGATTCTGCTCGCCATCACCTGACAGGGCTGCAGAATGCTAAAAAGAAGGATGATATCAAAATTGGAAAGGTATTATATGACATGTTTCAGAATATTCTGCCTGACATAGAGAAACACTCACCCAGTAAGTTTGTTCATAGGCTTACTGATAAGTTCCACCAAACATGACATTATTACTAGCAACATATTGACATGATTCAGATTGAATGAAGACCAAATGTATAGGACTTTCCTTGGTGCTGTTGTTTTTATAGGCAGAGGATGAGATGAACGCAGCAAAGGTGATATTTGAGGACATGAACAGGGAGCTGAAGCTGGAACTGCCTCTTCTATTTGACAGGTGACTTTTTGAGTTATTTTTATAGTAGATTTGGTTTAAATCTTAATGTCCATTACCCTTATTAATTTCCATTTGTTCTGCATTCTGTAGTCGCATTGGATGCTATGTCACAGTCTTCCAAGCCATTTGCAACCTCAGAGACATCTTCTACAAGGAACTTACCAAGGTTTATTACCAAGGATGATTTAAAATAAAATACTCGGATCAAACAAAAAAAGTGATTCCTGATGTTTTGCAACTACCTGAGATATATATTTTTTTTTCTGTTTTGGCATCAAGAACAATGAGGTTCTACAGACTGTGATGAAAGAGCTGAGCACCCAGTATCCAGACAAGAGCTTTGTCGTGAAGAACTTCAACCGGTATAAGGCTTTATAGTCTGTTCGTCCATATATTTTAAAGTTAAATATCAGTAGTATAATACTTTATTTTACCAAATGACTCTTTTTGTTTTTCTTTTAAGTGCTGGTTCCTTGAAGAGAAGGTCATTTAGAGACACGTTGTCCCCAAGATCACTTAAAAGCTTTTATGATTTCCACATGAGTTACAACCCCAGGGGATCTCTAAGGTAAAAATCATCAGTTCAGTTTCTCTCTTTGCCTTGTAGATTTAGAAAGAACTATTGCCATCTACTGGTGAATGTGCAAGATTAATAATATAAAGACAAGTGTTGCCATTTATGGTTCAAGCAATGAGTTACTCTAAAATTTTAAGTCAAAAGTCTAAAATTACACAAAGTGCCTGTTTACTAGTGGTTGTATGTTTATTTATTTAATACAATCTATTTTGGCCAAAATAAGAATAATGTGGTATCTTTGTCAGGATATTTCTTATAAGATTCAAACATATTTCTCTGCACATTTTCTATTACAGGAGAGACAACTCATCTAGTTTTAGGCCTGACAGACCAACATATGGGTCATACAGCCCTAAGCAGACAAGCCCCACCAGCCCTCAACCCCTTTATGGGAACGTCTCTGGTGCCAAAGATGCAAAAGGCAGCCCTACAAGATTAGATTATCCTACAGAGGAAGGTAACTCGCCCCATGAGCCACAGCTGGATAACACCAGCTACTCTGAAGATAAACCAGTGGAGGAAGACAAGAAAGCCAAAAAGAAGTCCTCGCAAGCCTCCGATCAAGAGACGCCAAACGAGGAGGAGTCTTCTGAGGAGGACAGTGATGAGAGTGAACTGAAACCAAACTCAAATATCGCTGAAAGCGCCAAGATCAAAGATCAAAAATCACCTGAGAAGGTGGGGAGCGATGGGCCTTCAGGTGTGGAGAATGGAATAGCTCGTGACATTAAATCAGATGTGGAACAAGCTGAGGCTTCAAACAATGTGAGTTCTGTGAAGGTGTAAACACATTATAAAATACACAAGTGCATATTATAGAGAGAGACAAAAACATTCACTACTGTTTGTCATTACACTTTAAAGTTTGGAATAATTATGATTTTTTAATGTTTTGTAGTCTCTTATACTCACCTAGGTTGGATTATTTGATGAAAAATACAGTAAAAACATTAATATTGTAAAAAACAGAATTAAATTTTATATATTTTAAAATGTAATTTATTCCTGTGAAGGCAACGCTGAATTTTCAGCATCATTTCTCCAGTCTTCAGTGTCACATGATCCTTCAGACATCATTATAATATGCTGATTTGGTGTTCAAGAAACATTTCTTATTATAATCAATGTTGAAATCGTTTGTACTGCTTAATATTTGTGTGGAAACAGTATTTCATTTTTTTTAGGATTCTTTGATGAATAGAAAGTAAAAAAAAAAAAACATCATTTGTTTGAAATAGAAATCTGTTGTAACATTTTCATTTGCAGTCTGGCAAATGAGCCCGTAGGTATTTATAGCCATGCTTTTTAACAATTCCGAACAATTCCTTTCATAGCTCTTACTGTTTTATGTACGGTTTGAAAAATATATTAGATAGTATACAGTATACTGCAGTGTTCAGTCATTTTAGCAGGCTAGTATTTCATTCTGAACATAACCATTATGTTCATTCTTATAGAAACCTAAATATAACTCCGAACAAGGTGTAATTTTTATTTGTTTGACCTGTTTCAAGGCTCTTACCAAGGGTGACCATCCGTCAGGAGAGGTGAAGGAGGGAGCGACAACAGAGGCCCCTAAATAGCAGACAAAAGGTCAGCATAATTTGAGAGCACTTCCAACTCACACTCATGTTGTGCTGATGTGTTTCATTTAATCCACTATGATCCACTTAATGTGTTTCTCATTTAAATTTCATATCTGTTTACAGAGAAGACACACTGTTTATTGGCAATACACTGGAATCGGACCTAACAGAGGATGTAAAATGCTGTACTGAATTTTTTTTTCATCCTTGATCTTTTGAGATATGTCTTTTCAGATAAATATAAAAAATTCTGGGTTTTAATTCAAGAACAGCTTCTTTTAGAATATAATCACTTTCATGGATTGTCTTTTATCCTACTGTATGTGGTGGTCTTCCTTAAGGATTTTAATGTTTTTAGATACATAACTCAATAGCCTATATGACATACATGTATCTAATTGATCAAAGGAACAAATGTTTATAACGTAGGCTACTTGACAATCATCCATCATTAAATAAATTAGTACAAATTTACTTGCCACTCAGTTGCCTATTGATTTACATTTTTTCGTCACGCACTTAAGCAATTAAACTAATGATCCAAATCACCTTTCTTTTTTTCAGAGGTTAGTCTAGCATGCTTTTAGGGTGGTGGATGCTGGTTAATATTAGTCATTTCGTGGAACGCGACCATTGTTTGATCCTTCGCGGGAGAGGGCAGGAGGAAACGCTCGTGAACGCGCCTACGCTCCGCAAAGGGAAGTCACTCGTTTCAAGGAATCGACTCTTTCGAACTGTTCTTTGTTCCAAAGAAGGATTAAATTATTCTTTGCGTCATGACGCAATTACGTCATCTGGACGTAATGAAACGTCCTAATAAAAGCAAATGTAGTTTATTAGTTTTTTCTGTTACGTTTTAGTGAGATTTTATTTTATGTGCCCCAGTTCAGTTTGTTGCAGCTATGATATAGCTCATAAAAACACAAAATCATTTAATAACTAAACTTTTTTTTTTGCGTTTAGGCTACATTAGGCCTAACAGTACTTATATAGTTTAGTCACAAAATTGACATGTTTTAATAAAATAGTAAAAAATAAATGAATAAAATGACAGTTATTTTACATTAAGTGACTCTGTTTGTGTAGGCTATGTTTGTAAGTGCGTTGATAAAACTGCCATACATTCAAGTTGTAAACCTACTTCCAGTACTTTTTAAAATCCAGGTTTATCACGACAACGGATGTGTTCGAATAAATCGTTTAGGGTTTTTGACTCGAAAACCGCTCAGAATTCAGTCCTATTCGTGAACGGATCGTTCAGTTTGGAATTGTGAACCAGTTCGTTCAACTGATTCACTTAAAAGATTCGAATCAAGTAAACGATTCCTTCACAAATCGGACATCGCGCACTCAAGATAGTTTTGTGGATGAGCTTGTGGCGGCTTCATACTGTTCTGCTTTGGCTTGAACACTGTTTACTTTCCATGATTTCTCGGTCTGAAGTTTAACTTTGATAATAGTGATCTGCATCTTCAACTAAAAGTAGTTTATCCACGACTTTGACACTCAAGCAGGTAAGTTTTTTTGTTCCTGTTGGGCTGGAAGCAACGTTAGATCTGACGGTTTCAAATGGCTGAATAGCTGATTATGAGTTTTACAGCTCTTTAAAGTGATCGTTCACAGTGTGAGAGGGGATTTCCGACTACTATCGATCAAATCAAATAAACGGAATCGTGAGGATTACAGTTTTAGGTTGTCTCTACTACAAACAAACACAAACATTCTCGCCGGTGCGCACCTCTAGCTTTGTGTGTGGTGTACCTGGCTAACGTACATCACAATGAGAACCGTTTAAAAATGAGCTTTGTGTTTTAACCCTACGAGATTTGTAAGAAGGAAAGTTTCAATTTAGACTTGTGACTGCTACTGCTTGTGACTATTTTATTTACAAGGGTCAATAGACAAAACGGGTGCGTTTGTGTACATTATATGCAAGTAGGTAAATATTAGTTAAATAATGAAAAGCTAATGCAAACATTTAATGTATATTAATATTGACATTTTCCCCTTACCACAGCATAAAAAAAGAAAAATATTTTTTTTCTGTCTTTCACCATGCCTTATTCTGACCTGTCTCCACCCTTGTGTATCCAACTTCTTCACACTAGCATTTTATCCTATTATATATAGTCGTTGTAATATATAATAATAATATCTCTATATATTGTTAGATTGTATTTGATGTATTATTAAAAAGATGTAAAGTTGTGTCCCCATGTTATGGGGAGCATCATTTTTCATTTTTTAAAATAGTAATTCAATAAATAAAATAGTTTGTCATTGTCAAGTGAAATTCCAAACACAGTGTATTTTTTGTTGTATGCTTGTCAATCACATTACTATGATTTTGTGTAATAAACCAAAATCAGCATTACATTCCCTTTTTAATATGAATTTTGTAGTATAATGAATTTGAAGAACATTTTTAATGTCAATATAAAGTTTAAAACGGTTTAATTTCAAAACAAGCTTAATTGTGGTCCAAAATATATTTAAAAAAGCATTACAGAAACATTTGACCAAAAAAATGAAAATTTGCTGAATATGCACTCACCCTCAGGCCATCCAAGATGTTGATGGGGTTGTTGCAGTGAATGGGTGCGGTCAGAATGAGAGCCCAAACAGCTGATAAAAACATCACAATAATCCACACGACTCCAATTAAAGTCTTGTAAATCAAAAAGCTGCTTGTTTGTAAGAAACAAATCCATCAAGATGTTTTTAATGTCAAAAAGTGAACTATACCTTTAATTTAGCTTGAAATAGCAATTACGTGCAATTAATAATGTACAATTTATAATTACGCAATGTATCACAATGTTTAAAAAATTACCATCTCAAACTAGAAGAAGCACCCGTTTTATAGAATGACCCTTAACCTATGATGTATAGCTGTAGAATTAAAAAAAAAAGCAGGTTTACATGAGTCTTTGAAAAGTACTTATCTTTCAAAAAGTCAAGATGTAGACATTTCTAAAAGTCCTAATGATATTTAAGTCCCTGAACATTGAATACACAATTTCCTATTCCTCCACCCACATATAAGTGTCCCTCTCTTCAAACAACACCAATAGGCCTCAATGGGACATAAACTGTACAGGTTGAGTGATGCAGTACATCTGTCTCACATCCCAGTGATGTTTGTCCACATTTAGTTAATGTTTAAACGGAAGTTTACTTAAGTCATCGTCTGTTACAGAAACACATATTTGTAAAAAGTAACAGTTGGAACTATAATTTTCATGTTGAAATGAGTCAACACTGTTTATTTTGCTCCATATAGGTGTCCGTTTCAATACAATTATGACTTTCACCATGACTAGCATTGCACCTACTGGTAAGTTCTACACTTTGTCTTCTAATATAAAGAGCAAACTGCTTGAAGAGCATTAAAAGTTTCCCTCACAGGCTTCGGGTGTGTCACTCATATCAAACATTGAATCTGAACATTGTAATAGGCTGGTGTAACATAATCTTGGCACTAGCACTATTTATTTTGCTTACTTAATACTTGTACACTAGTCTAACCTGACCTCATTTGGGTCTAGAAATGTTTCATTGGAGGCGATGCTTAAGCATTAAATAAAATCTATGCACAGTTAATGCCTAACACCGTGCCATGTTGCATTTCTCCTAATCTGATTACTCTTCAACAATGCTGAACAGTTTCTCTAGCTGGAAATGGTTGTAATTCCACATTTAGTGCATGTAATCTTGGCATACAGGTTTTGTGCGTCTCCTTCAGTGTTGTGTTTTTTTTCTCATGGATAGATGTTGCATCAACAACTGCAGCTCCACCGCAAACAGACATGACTGTCATTGGAGGTAATTGACGTCTAGTGTATTACCCTAATGACAAGGAATTATATATTGTGTTGGACAATCCTAGAAAGCTTTTGTGGCGATAGTAAAGGAATACACAATATACACAGTGTTTGCCAGCAGGTGTCATGATAACATGACCACCTGACTCCAGCTTCAAGCCTTTGGGTCTGGTTTGGGTCATGCGTCATGTACAACTTCCAGTTTGCATCCAGATTTGGGGCTTGTGATCAATTTTATATATTGTAATGTAAGATTTTCTTTTGAAAGACCTCTCTTATGCTCACCAAGGCTGCATTCATTTGATCAAAAATACAGTAAAAACAGTAATATTGTGAAATATTGTTACCATCATTATTAAAATAACGGTTTTCTATTTTAATATATATTTAAAGGGTAATTTATTCCTGTCATTGAAAAGCTGAATATTCAACAACCATTACTCCAGTCTTCAGTGTCACATAATCCTTCAGTAATCATTAATATGCTGATTTTGCTGAAACATTTCTTATTATTATCAATGTTGAAAACTGCATAATATTATGAAAACCACAATAGACTTATTTTTCATAATTCGTTGATGAATAGAAAGTTCAAAAGAACAGCATTATTTGAAATAGAAATATTTTATAACATTTTATGTCTTTACTCTTACTTTTGATCAATTTAATGCGTCCCTGCTGAATAAAGGTATTAATTTCCTCAAAAAAGGTCAAAACTTTTAAACTGTCGTGTTAGTCTATTTATTATATAACAATAATTCAATTATTTTGCTGACTTTTATTCTGACTTGTTTTGGCATTATCTGTCAGGTTGGATTGTGTAAATCATACTTTATTATATTATATCAATTACATATATTATTTCATATAAATTGTGTATTTGTTTATAATGCCATATGAAACATGCACAAGTTTGATTTCCAAATTAAGAAGATTTTTTTTTTTTAAATCATATGTGATTTTTAATTATACTTATATCTTCATTCTAAAGCCTCTAAAATTACTTTCAGAATACCTTTTTTATTATTTTTTTTTTTTAAATATATTTTGAGGTTAACACATTTTTTAATGGTTCCTTTTTTTGTTTACTAAAAGAAACTTGGCAACTACCAGTCATTATAGCATTAGTTATACTAGACTGTCTTTGCTTAATATCTGGTAACACTTTATTTTGATGGCTTCTTAACAGACATTATATTAACTGTAAATAACTACAGTCTACTAGTACTCTAATGAGAGTTAGTTGACGTGTAGTTGCAAAGTTATGTATAGTCAACAGAATGTGTAAAGGGGACCATCAAAATAAAGTGTAACCTTGAAGAGTACTGTTTTCTTCATTTGATTTATTGCATATTTCTGGCTGTTTAAAATGATTTTTCTTTTCTCTTTTAGTGGTAATTGCCCTGATCCTTCTGACTCTTGTTGTCTGTGGGTTCCTGCTGTACAGATACTTGTGCCACAGTAAGGGTGTTTACAGAACCGCAGGTGAGCCTGCTCCAGGAGTGGACCCTGACCAGGTCTACAATGACACTGTCACTGAAAACAAGAAGGAATACTTCATCTGAACTGCTTAGCATCAGAGGGATTTAACCCATGATCGATACGCATAGACTGCTGAAGACATCTAAATAGTCTATGTAGAGAGGTGTATGTGCAAGACATATGGGACATAAACCACTAGTCTGTGCTGTATGAAAGAATGTTTAGTTGAAGGGATACAGGTCGAGTTTTATGTTGGGAGGATAAGCCAGAAGTAAAAAGTTGTTTATTCATGAGGTCAATAAGCTCACCATCGGTTTTCGTATGATAAAGTTACTGTCAGTTACTGAGAAAATAATTTTTTTGCTGTCAAATTGTTATGCCTTTGTATATAGTTTATAGTTCACTCAAAAAAAAAAAACTCTAAACTCGCTGCTTCAGCAGAAATGACAAGAAAGTTCATATGCAGTAATCAACAAATAATTTATCAGTAATTATGGAGTTTTTATCAGCTATTACTAGCGTTCAGGTAGCATAAGTGGCACTGCACCTCTATCAAACGGCAAACATTGGAGGCACTGTACAAATTTGATTTGATTCGGTTATAAGTCGATATAGTGTTAATTTGCGGCTTTTCAATATGCCTTTTCCCTTTGATCATTTTGCCTAGCTTTTTATTACTTTTTTTTTTTTCTTTTTATTGGCACAACTCTTAGATTATGGATAGTTGGAAAGTCCACTGTTACAGTCCCTTGTAAAACATTTAAATGTATTTTGCTTTTTTTTTTAATTGACACATTTTATAATTCAAAATGTACTTTTGTTACATAGGCATGCTGTAACAGTGCCAAATATAATACCTCTGTCATTATTTGTAAAACAAACACATGCTGATCATAATATCAGATGCATATATGATACTTGATATTTGTTTGTGCAGGGTTACAGTCGTATGTTACTTGTTATGAAAATGAATGTAATTTATATGTCGGATTCTGAGTAATATTTTTTTAATTGCCCTATCAATATGATACTGCAGTTATTGATTATAATACAATGTCAAATACAAGTGTCTAGCTAGTTGAAAATTGCTAGTAAAACCAACATTTAGATTTAATTTGGAATTAATTCTGTGCTAATAATTTTGTCAGTGCAAAAATGATATATTGTAAGATATTTAACTTCCTTTAAGACTTTGGATTGTGATTGACAAAGATATAATGCATCATCTCCAAGATCTAGAGTCATTATTGCAGTGGAGTGAATGTGAATTGGTGACTTTTGACACACGTTTGTAATGACCTAGAGATAAACCTCCAAATATACAACCCAGCATACAAAAATATAAACATGAAACATTGAAAGACATATTACAACACAGATTGTCAAAATTCAAAATAGCTTTTATTCTAAATTTTGTTTTATACTTAAGGTTTAGTATAAAAAAAGTTAAGTGCACCACATTTTCATTGGAGACCATTTTGTCATGAAGCAAACTAGGAAGGACCTCGGTTCCTTGATGCTGCAGTGTGCATCCATTCTAACCCATCACTATCTTTTTATATTATATATATATATATATATATATATATAAAATCAAAAGGGTTCCCTGAACTGTAGTGCCCACAAAGACGTATACCATCCATGACTGTCATGGTATTGAGGCTCAAGATAAGCAGTGTATCCGCTACATTGCATACACAAACACACGGTGCCACATGCCATGATAAAATGCTGTGCTAAGTTGAAACGGATATTGAGTTCTGAAGGCTTTGCCCTCATGTTTTTTTGCCTTATGTTATTTTCCTAGCAAAGTAAGAATAAATGAAATGGGATTAAATAAGGAATGGCATAAAGTCAGGTTAGGAAACTACCAGGTCAGAAGCCTACGCCACAGAAAATTATAGAAATGGTGCTAAGGCAATGCCAGCATACTTGGCATGTTTATTTTTTTTTAATATTTTTTATTTTTTACATCAAAAACATTTATTTCCTTTATTTGCAGAGAGAAAATCTACCTGAATGGTCTTTTTTTATTCAAATGGGCAAAACCTTTAGAACGGTACTGTAGTGTCGGATACCCAGTGATGCACCTGATACATGTAAAGCCTAAAAAATGAGCCCCATTTGCCAGGCTAGCATAACATTTCCTATATTTTCAAATTCAATCAGAAAATATATATGGTATAGTGACCAAAAATAATTGGATACCATTGAATGTACGGAGAATAAACCTAAGTAAGCATTTATAAGCATTTCACCTCTGTGCTATCTAGCAAAATAAGCAGCATTTTAGATTTACGGTCACATCTAATACAGATAACTGCTACAGAGCTTAAGCGTGTAGTGTCGAAGAGTAAACGGCTGCTTTTGAAGGTCATTCTATCACTGTTGGGAGTAGAAATGAAGATTTCGCAATTAAATCAATTAGAAGCGCAAAAAGCACTGGAGACAACTGCTGGTGTAACTCAGTGCATTCTGTGAGCTTTTCCTTTTTTGATAGGTATTTTTCTAAATCACATTAGAGACGAGAGAGAGCAAAACTTTAATCCCTTGCGAAACATTTACAAATAAACACGATTTCTCAGCCGTTGTATTTGCTGCTACGTATTACCGCACTGCTTTGAAAATCATCAATGCAGCACCAATTATAACTGACGCTATTCGTATTTAAATGCATATGTACAAAAGAAATCTGCAAAAACATTTCAGAATTGGTTGACAGTGCACAAATTAATCCTGTAGTACTCCTAAAAAATTGAACAATTAAAATTCTTTATTAAGAACAAAACTACTGAAAAGTGCATGCAGAAACATCAAGATGCAACTAGGAAACATTTATATATTTTTAAAACACAACCCCTAGAAAATGCAGTCACAGCAGTGGTTTGCTCTGCCCGGAAAGCAATCACCATCATCTAAATATGATATGTTTATTTATTTCAGTATGAATCTGTGTGCAGATGTACTATGACAGAAGACTTACAAAAAGCGAAAATCTTTGGTACAAGCAGCTCCCCACAAAAAAAAAAAAAAAAAAAAAAAAAGCTTGATGGGC
>NW_015652416.1:2881225-2887851 GCF_001515625.1 Sinocyclocheilus rhinocerous
AGCTTGATGTGCCAAATCGTTTAAAATACTGAAATTAAGTTGTCTCTTGATTAAGCCCTGACCTCTGTAAACAACTTTACCTTTGTGGAAAATGCTAAAAATTTTGTCTAGAAGCACATATAGCTGGAACACACATAACACACGCTAAGCTAAGTGAAACGGCTAAATGTACAGCTCTGGGTATCCGACATTGGAGGGAATATATTGAGAAAAAAAACAAAATCCTACTTTTCTGAACCAGTTTAGCTAATCTTGTTCACTCTCTCTTTTACTGCATTTAGGTTCATTCATATGTAAATTCCTTTGCTTTTAAATAATGGTGCAGTTTTGGCACCTGATAATATTTATATAAGCTTGCCCAAAGGTACGATACGCCGCCACTGTTTGAAGTTGTAAACACATCTTTTTCTTTGATTAAGAGTGCTTAAATCTGCATTTTACATATCTGACAAGACCTTAATAATATGAATGAAAGGCGTAGTTAAGCATACTATTCAAAGAGAACGTTTCAAGTGCATAGCTACTTGATGATCAAACTGACTCGGCAGCTCTCTTGGCATGATCTCTGGCTCAAGAAGACGACCACAAACTAGAAAATGTACTGTAAAAATGAAGTTGTAAGAGTCAGTAAAGGTAAAAATGACCTGGTCTTCACCTTCAAAGTTGTTTACTCTCTAAATTAGCCAACCGATAAATATGGTAGATGACATATGATCACTAGAAGTTCCAACTTACAATTATCATGCGCTTTTTAATTGTGAATACGCAATAATTGTGTTATACATTATGTAATTGCGATATTACACAATTATATCAACAGCGGCGTATTGTACCTTGAGTAAGGGGCTCTAAAATATTACATTCCATTAGATTAAATCAGTATTGTGGCTTAGCCAAGCAGCCCCAAAGGAGGCAGGGGTGGGAGAACAGGTAAAGGGAACCAGGGAGAAGGAAGGAGGGCTTCGGTCCAGGCCCAGTTGGGTGCTCACTGTTACCAGATGGTGTAACCGCCGCTGGAGCCGCCCATGAAAAAGTTGCCCTTACGTTGTGACATCACCACATTTGCACCTTGCATGGCTGCCATCTGAGCCGCGCTAGGGAGGTGTCCAGGAGGTGGAGGCTTGAATGTGAAGAGAAATATGTAAATCAAATACATATTTCATCAGCTACATTTTCAGGCACATCTATGCCAAGAGAAAATGTGAAGTCATAACTTATAATATCTCAGAACAGACTGAACCTGAAAGGAATTTCACACTGAGTACTGTGGACTGTTGAGTTAAGGGACAAAACAGGCTACAGAAGTGTGAAAAAAACACACATTGTGATGTTGTTGTTTTTTTTTTATTAATGTGTAAACATGTTTAGTGCAACCTCCTACTTCTATTTTCATAAAATAATTCTCACGAAAAAGTCTTACAGGTTGACAGCTGACTTTGTTGAAAACATTTTTTTTTTCCATATCACATAATTTTCCTGATTTTGTACAAAATGAAGGAAATAATCTAAAAATCCTAAATAATTTCTTAACATATTATGATGACATGGTTAAATACATCTTAAATAACTAATAAACAAAAAATGGTTTGTCCCACATCTCAATAAATCAAATCAGAATAGGTCCTGCAACATCAACTGGATTTGCTTAAAGGAATAAATACCCCAAAAATGAAAATTTGGTGAAAATGTATTCACTATCAGGCCATCCAAGATATATAGATAGTTTCTACATTGAAAAAAAATTGGAGATATTTAGAATTTCATCACATCTCAGAATGAGAGTTCAAACAGCTGATAAAAGATTACAGTCCATCAATTAACATCTTGTGAAAAGCTGCATGTTTGTACAAACAAATCCATTAAGATGTTTTAACTAAACCATTGTGTCTGACAAAAATATGATAATAATGCTTCCTCCAGCGAAAAAGTACATCTCCTGTTGTCCTCTCACATCAAAATCCACAGAACTATTTTTGCTTGTAAACTGTGCTTGATCTGTGCATATTTCCCTCCTTATTCAGACAAGACAACTTTTTCACTGGAGGCGTTATTAATAATTAAGGACTCGTATTTAGCTGGAAGCAAAGGTTTGAAATTAAAATATCTTAATGATGGATTTGTTTCTTACAAACACACAGCTTTTCACTTCACAAGCCATTAATTGATGGACTGGAGTCATGAGGATTATTGTAATTTTATCACCCTCATTCTGACGGCACCCATTCACTGCAGAGGATCCATTGGTGAGCAAGTGATATAAAGCCACATTTTTTACAAATCTGTTCTGATGAAGATACAAACTCATCTACATCTTGGATGGCCTGAGAGTGAGTAGATTTTTAGCAAATTTCCGTTTTTTTGGTGAACTATTCCCTTAATTGTAGGCTGCTAAATGCATAGTACTTCCTAGATGTTTACTGGGAATACTCACAGGAATGGAAGCACTGGTGCCAGGCCCAAAGCGAGCTCCAGCATCAAATCCGCCTTCCACCATGAGGGTGGAACCAGTGGGGTACATGGGCCCCATCGGATAATATGCCATTGGGACATTTGGGGCCATGGCCCCCATTGGCACAGTCTGAGCATGCATGGGCATGTACATCTGAGTACCAGGGTAAGCTGAGGTCATTTGGGGCATCTGTCCAGGGGCTGGGGGAGGAGCCATATACCTGGGCTGATAAACCTGCGAGGGGGAAACATTTCAAAATTTGAAACCGTAAATTATTGTAACCATTTTTTGTATGGAATAAACACAGAATTTATATAAAAAGTTTTTTTTTTTAATTAGCTGCACTCAAAGCCATTTTAAAATGCAGGTAAACACACATCTGCAACCGTATAATAGCCTAAAGTTATAGTTAATGAAATTAACATTTTATCAAACAGTGATATCTTTTATTACATCACTTTTCGTGCAATTTTATATAAAATAATTAAGGGTTTTTATTAAGGTTTTAAAACTGTTTAATGAACAGCCTCTTCTGACTTATTGCTTCATTTTACTTTATTAATTTGCTATAAATCTATCATACTAGATAGAATACCTCTTTCCTCTGGGAGTTTCATGTTGACAAATTAATTGCTAAAATTGCCTTTGTCTGTCTGAGAGGTGGCACTTGCATCACAACAGATGATTCATCAAGCGCATTTTCCAAAAATGATTCATGTTCTCAGAAGAATCTTTAGCGGGAATCTTTAGCATGCAGTCTTGAGTAATGAAACATAAATTTTTGAAAATGCTTCTGAAGTGCTTCCAAAACAAGTTGTTTTTTTATATAGTACTAGATTAAAATGTGACATTGTAAAAAGACCCACTTGAATGCTTTAATGGGATATTGTACATTGACATAATGAGTAACCTCATACTGGTTACCTCAGAGTATGGAGGAGGGGCATCTGGATATGCAGACACCTGAGGAGGGATTTGCATAGCAGGCGGATAAACGGGTGCTGTGCTCTGCTGAGGGTAAACAGATTGTGGATATGAACCTGCATGGAGAAAAAAAAAAGACAGGTAATGGTTTAATATTAATATCACAACTGAATCTTAAGTTGATTTACTGTAAAGTAGCCAGCAATATTTTGGTTTTGTACTAAAGATATTGACCAAGATAAACCATTCAGCGGTTTTCCTTAAACTAGAGTAGACAGGCTTGATATGTGGATTAAATTAAAAAAATTAAAATATATTGCCAAAAGAATAAAAATAATTTTGAAGTGACCCAGACATGTTTTCTAAAAGGTTTTGTGATATTGACCAAAACAGAAATGATTATTGACAAATGACTTTCTATAAGAAATATGTGACCCTGGACCACAAAACCAGTCTCAAGTTGCACAGGTATGTTTGTAGCAATAGCCAAAAAATACATTGTATGGGTCAAAATGATCGATTTTTCTTTTTTTTGCCAAAAATCATTAGAATATTAAGTAAAGATCATGTTCCATGAAGATATTTTGTAAATTTCCTACCATAAATATATCAAAACTTTATCAACATTTTTGATTAGTAATATGCATTGCCAAGGACTTCATTTGGACAATGTTCAATGTTTTCACAATATTTTGATTTCTTTGCACCCTCAGATTCCAGATTTTCAAATAGTTGTGTCTCGGCCAAATATTGTCCTATCCTAACAAACCATACATCAATGGAAAGCTTATTTATTCAGCTTTACGATTGATGTATAATCTCAATTTCGAAAAATTGACACTTAAGACTGGGTTTGTGGTCTAGGGTCGCACATATGGATGTGGAAACGTATTACAATAAATGACATTAAGCCACACACAAACAAACGAGAGACAAAAAGGCCAGTCTTCACTGACGGCTAAATTACGATAGAAAAAATAAGACAAACGGTTCTTGAATAAATACCTCACAGTATATCGACGAAACACTTTTAAATTAGATTAATTTAATGATTAAACTGATGCTGTGAGCGTCTCGCTTTCTTAATGAGGTCACCTTTCCGATCACGTCATCGCGCTGTAGCAGCCAAGCTAATCTCCCTTTACCCGTTTTCAATCCAAAACATTACCCAGTCCGCTAAACAAGACACTACCGCGTTAAATATTACAGTGTCCGTCAGGAGATAGTCGATGACAGATGTTTTTGGCACATAATCAATAAGAGTTCAGTGCGTAAAGTCGTTTGTTATGTAAGTCAGTTATGCTGGCTAACTCCATTGGTAGTTGCTAGGAAGCGGCTAAGCAAAATAGCAGAAGAGCGGAGGTGATCGTGTATTTACCTTTGTTGTTCATTGTTCTTCACTGTAGATAATATATTCTACGGGACGAGAATTTCAACAGACCGAATTCTGCGTTTATATGACAATAAATATAAGGTTTACTCAAAGTTCCTCGTCTTACTTCCTTGTTTTCGTCGAGCTAAGCTTTGAGTATATTTGTGTTGGGAGGAGCTACATCACGCACGCGTCAGTTTTTGGACGCCACTCCCTGTTAAAGAGAAACTCGTGACTCATAATATCGCAAAAACGAAAGTCTCTGTAAGCCCCACTTTATACTGTGAAAATAAACGTTATTGTATAGATCATAAAATTCTAGAATATATATTGAATTTGACGTATTTACGTGTAAAATATTTGTGTTTATACGTAGGGCAGGTGTCACAGATGGAATCTGGCACAAAGGCCATAGGCTACCTTATCTCTGTAATTATAGGAGTTTGAGTCAAAAGTCCAGTTACACAATTATGTATTTTCTCAAATGGTTTTTATGTCGGGTTCAAACGCCTAGTTCAAAAAGCTCTTAATATGTCTGTAATAAAACTACACTAGCAAACATGCAGACAAGGTAGATTTTAACAAAAATTTTGGACTGTGATTTCAGGTTAAGAGTACTTCTAATAAATGTCAGATCAGAGCAAGGCTTCACATGCCGTTTCATATGTCACAATTTAACAGAGGTGTAATGTATTGGAGTAAATGTAATTAGTTACTGTACTTGAATATCTTTTCGGGTACTTTGTAGTTGTACTGAGTATCAAAGATATTAGCAACTTTTACTCTTTACTTCACTACATTTTTGAATGAGTATCTGTACTCTTTACTCCACTACATTTGAAATGAGTGTTGCAGTTACACATTACATTTTGCATGGACCTAGCTTTTTCTGCAGCAGTTTATTTCTGCTACAAAAGACGTGATACTGCCTATTACAGGTCACTGAAAGTACTGCATCTTGTGCGTTTTGCCCTTACTCACCCAAACTTGTCAACAAGGCTACTTTAAGTGAATGCGAGTTCCTTTAGCAAGTATTTGTGAATCAGAGGTGTTTTATATATGAGATGAGGACATGACTGCAGCCGGCAATGAGGCACAAACCAGCACAGCCAGTGTAAGAAGGCTTCGGCTTTTTAATTTTACTTAACATTATTTTATTTATCCATTATACTGAAGAGACCTTTTTGAAAGATATTGTTTTTTGTTTGTTTGTTTTGTTATTTTGAGGTGTTCAGTTTTATTTTGGTTTTAGAAAATAAACGTTTGGTTTTAGAAAATATCACAAATCAACTCTTTTCTTGTTTTTGTTTCATATTCTCTGTGCCTTGCCCTGGACTTTTATGTCACTTCCTGTCTCCCGTGGTGTTTGTAGTCAGTTTGTAGTCCGTTTGTTCATTGGTTTCCCTTGATCAGTCTCCCCAGGTGTGTCTTATCTTGTTAAGCTTGTTAGCCCCTGTGTGTATATAGTCCTAGTTTTTCTTTAGTTCCTTGAGAGTTGTTGAATGTAATGGTTGTCTGTTTGCCAGTCATTCTGTTCTTTGTTCCCTTTGGTTTTTGCCTTATTGTTTGTTCTAGTTTTTCCATGAAATACCAGCACATAGATCCTTGCCTCTGCCTGTTTTCCGCAGCTTCTCCACAACGTTACAGTTTTTCACTGGCATGTCTCTTTGACTAGTGCATCTTTGAGCCTATATTTAGTAAAATACTTAAGTACTGTTAAAATCAGATACTCTAAGACTTTTACTCAAGTTGTTTTGGAATTGGTGACTTGTAACGTGTAGTGGAGTAATTTTCACTGTAAGGTATCTGTACTTTTACTCAAGTATGGTTTTTAGGTACTCCTTACCCCTCTGCAAACGTCCTCTTTTAACGCGAATGAAA
>NW_015652416.1:2888394-2893291 GCF_001515625.1 Sinocyclocheilus rhinocerous
TTTGTTTTGTTATTTTGAGGTGTTCAGTTTTATTTTGGTTTTAGAAAATAAACGTGATTGCTCTCCTCACAAATCAACTCTTTCTTGTTTTTGTTTCATGCTCTCTGTGCCTTGCCCTGGACTTTTATGTCACTTCCTGTCTCCCGTGGTGTTTGTAGTCAGTTTGTAGTCCGTTTGTTCATTGGTTCCCCTTGATTAGTCTCCCCAGGTGTGTCTTGTTATCTTGTTAAGCTTGTTAGCCCCCAGTGTGTATATATAGCCCTAGTTTTTCTTTAGTTCCTTGCGAGTTGTTGAATGTAATGGTTGTCTGTTTGCCAGTCATTCTGTTCTTTGTTCCCTTTGGTTTTTGTTTTTTGGCTTATTGTTTGTTCTAGTTTTTCCATGAAATACCAGCACAGAGATCCTTGCCTCTGCCTATTTTCTGCAGCTTCTCCACAACATTACAGTTTTTTAACTAGCATGTCTCTTTGACTAGTGCATTTTTGAGCCTATATTTAGTATAAGTAAAATACTTAAGTACTGTTAAAATCAGATACTCTAAGACTTCTACTCAAGTTGTTTTGGAATTGGTGACTTGTAACGTGTAGTGGAGTAATTTTCACTGTAAGGTATCTGTACTTTTACTCAAGTATGGTTTTTAGGTCTTTACACCTCTGCAATTTAATATTCCATTAATTGCAGGCTGCTTCATTGTGACACCCCAAATACTGTAGCGTGACAACATGCCCTGCTATTACTTAAAGGGGTCATATGATGCTTTTTTAAAGATCATTATTTGGTGTATTTGGTGTAACAGAATATGTTGACATGCTTTAATGTTCAAAAAACACATTATTTTTCAAATACTGTACATTATTGTAGGTCCTCTATGCCTGAAACCATGCCTTCTTTCTTTGCGTGCACATTTGGGCCGCATTGTGCTAATATTTCCACATAGTGAGGTAGATATGTGGGGCGTGTTAGAACGAGCCGTTTTAGGGGGGCGTGGCAGAGTCTTAACTTTGATAAAGAATATCTCTTTGGTTTTGAGACTTTAGTCTTTGCAACTTCAGGGATCTTATCTATGCACAATCAGCTTGTAACACTCCAAAGAGAAAGGAAAACTTGAAATCGCATCATATGACCCCTTTAAGTGTTGACAGTTTGGTATGTTGTTTATATGCTGAATTATTCATTGTCTAATTAAATATTTGATGTGAATATTTTTATATTTTACTTTCCCAGTAACATTATTATTGATATCCTGTCTATAGATAGTATGGAACGATTCTGCACACTTGATGAACCTAAAGTAATATTGTATAATTAGGCCCAATATAATACATTGTATTAACAATATAATTGTATAACAAGCAGAGCAGAGGTTTCATTAAGATTGTTTAATTTAATTGCAATATTCAACCCAATGTATTACGTATCAGACTTTGAATAGGAATGATGATCCAAATTTTGTTTTGCACCTGTGTGACTAAATTAAACGTCATTTATGCGTTTTTATGGCTAGGCCCACAGGCTCCTTAGGCAGTATAAAGATGCATTTAGTACATCTAAAATGGAACTTCTCTGTATTAGTTGGGGCCTGTATACTGGCTGTGAACCTAATTACAGATTCGTCTGTATTCAGCAATCCCAGTACTCCTTTGAGCTCCATGGCAATATGCTGCTAATGCATGCAAATGGAAGTGTTTGCCAGCTGGCTTGGCAACTGAGGAAAGACACAGAGTGTGTATAGAAACACGGTGTCTTTTTCATAAGCCAGTTCATTATAAAAAATGTGAATATGCCTTGTAAATCACATATAAGAATATGCATCAATATGCATCTTATTTTTATGAAAAAGGACATGAGCAAAGAACATCTTATTTTGAATGCATTTAATGGTGTGCGTGACGCTTTCTCAAAAAACATGCAATCATCACAATAGAAATTCAAATAACAATGCAACAGATGCATTTGTCTGCAGTGCCCTAAAATGATCGTCTCTGGGGAACAATCAGAGGGAAAACTGTGCTTGAAGATTAAACTGCTTGGGCTGTAGCCAAACTCTTTTTTCTCTATCATTCTATTTCTTGATTTACTTTAGTATTCCTCATTTGTAAGTCACTTTGGATAAAAACATCTGCTAAAGGAATACAGTTTTGTAAGTGCTGAGATGCCATTTTTTATTAATTGCATTTAACATTTGAATTGCCCTTTTTGTTCTGTTTATTAATATTTTACATGGAATCATAATATGCCTGTATGTTTTCATTTAATGTGTTAGACTTTAAGACGTACAAGGACACAGAGGTAGAAGGACACGAATATCAATATTTTTAATTCTTAAAACAGCAACTGAAACAGCAATAGTAGTAGTCATGATTACACTAATTATTATGTCATCATTTTTACAAGTGATAATAATAATAAATTGATGTCATTATTAATGTTAGTATTAGTGCATAACCTCACAATGTAGCAATATTACAGTTGGATTCAAGGGTTTGAATAGTGCAGTGAGCAACTTAATTGTCTATTTTGTTCTGTTTATCTGTATATATTACATTTTATCATGTAATAAATCACCTATATAATTTTCTTTAAAAGTTAAAAACTTAAAAAACTGCATGAATAGAATGACATGAATATTAATATTTTAAATACTTATTTATTTTTAAATTTATTTTATTAAATACTTATTTATTTTATAATACTTATATTTTAAATCTTAAAAACATAATAATAGTAATAGTAATAATAAGCATGAAAAATATTATTTTTGCTGCCATTATTATATTATATCATTAAAATAATATATTTTGATAAACAATAATAATTCATACAAAATAAACTGATCTCTTTATTAATATTAGTAATTTTACAGTGAAAGCATAACCTCACACTGTTGCAATATTGCAGTCTGAATCAAGTGCAATGAACTGCAGTAACACTGTGTACTGTCCCTTTAAGACGGCCATTGCTCCCGTTCTGTCGAGCCAGCGCCATTTTTTCAATGCGAGACTCGGCCTGCATAAATTATGTTCATGACGTAGTGCAAAAGAGCAAATTTGTGTTAATTTTTCGGCACTTTTCTGCAGATAAGGGTTTACCTTGGCTATTAAGGTGCACTTGCTTCACCGGCACGACAGTTAACGGAGAGACGTCATTAAATATTTAGTTAAAAAGAGGACCAGCGCTTTCCCGAGCCTCCTTATCCATGCAAATAGCTCTTTTGTGTGCTTTCGTAGCGCGCGTCGGAAGCTGTGAAATGAATTTTTAATTATGCATATTTAAAACAAACTGTGGCAAAGCTCGCCGAAGGAGGAGAAATAAAGAAAATATCCCACCTTTCAGCGGGTAAGTCGTGAATATGATCACAGCTTGCACGTTGTTTTTGCACAACGCAATACGAAGTCTCGGGACTCGAAATGAGTTTTTGGTTAATATGCAATGGTCTTAATTAGCATAATTTATATATTTATGATAAAGAGAAAGGAAATACATCAAATGCCGTCCCGAGTCGTGGCATATGTGAGGAGTGTGTGTGTGATCAGTAGATGAAGTGTGTGTCCCGCGAGGAGAGTTTTTATTATTGTATTGTGAATGTGTTGGGAGGGCTGCACTAGTACCTCACAGGCCTGCTTGATGTGAAAATGCGCAAGGCTTATATAATGCTCCATTGTTTTTAGGATAATTACATGCGCAAATGTTTAAGGCAAGACATACATCTTAAATTGCACTTGCACAGTGATGACATTCGAACATGCTCGGTCGATTTTTATTTAGAAATAATGTAGCATACCAAATTATTAAGAACTGTGATTACGTTCTTCCAGTTATTTGGATTCTAATATTTTAAGTTGACAACCTTGAGAGCTGGCGTCATAGACGTGACGTTACACACTTCACTACGTCATGATTATCTGCTTAATGCCTTGCAAAGATTTACAGTTCCTGCCAAAACACCATAGTATTTATACTTAATGTTATTACTGTAAAAGAATAATAAATGTAATATGTAATGTTATTGAAACAATTCAGAAACTGTCCTTTGTTGTTTTTTTTGTGACAGTGATGTGTTATAGCAGAAAGTTTACCATGGTGAATTCTTTAAGGGTTTGCTGCTAGTCACAATCATATTTTACATTTTAAATAAACTTGATATTCATTTTGTGATAACCTTGTGAGACAACTAAAGGTGAAGGACTCTACTGTAATGTTTCTTTTACATTTTTTTTTTTTAGAAAACTATAAAAGGATCCTTGTTTGTAAATTATTTGTTACACTTAGTGCAACTAAATCACATGGCAGTTTCTAACTTAACTTAATATTTAAATCAACATTTATCTTCCATTTTGTGAAGTGTTTCTGATTAGAATGAGATATCTGTTAGAATTAGTTGCACTAAATCACATATTTATTTCCTTTTACCTTTATAACCTAATACTGTGTATTTTAAATCATAATTTTTATTCCATATTGTGAAGTATTTCTAATCGAAATGGGATGTTTGTGTGATTTAGTGCTACAAATTCGGACAAATATCCTATTTAAACTAGAAATACTTCACAATATGGAAGAAAAAAATTATATTTACTTAAAAATTAAGTTATAAAAGTTAAAAAAAAAAAGTGGTTTAGTGCAACTAAATCTGACATTTTTTACTTTTATGACTTAATATTTAAATGATAATTCTCTTTCATATTGTGAAGTATTTCTGATTAAAATGAGATATTTGTCAGAATTAGTTGCACTAAATCACTTACTTTTTTATTTATTTTACCTTCAAAACTTAATGTTTGAAATAATGTATCTTCCATATTTTCAAGTATTTCTGATTGAAATGGGATATTTGTCAGATTTATTTGCACTAAATCATATATATATATATATATATATATATATTCTCTTTAACACT
>NW_015652416.1:2893342-2895804 GCF_001515625.1 Sinocyclocheilus rhinocerous
TATATATATTATCTTTAAAACTTAATAGGCCTATTTAAAATATTTTTTTCCACATTGTAAAGCATTGCTGATTGAAATAGAATATTTGTCGGATTTAGCTGCACTAAATCACATACTTTTTTTACCTTCCATATCTAGAAGTATTTCCAATTAAAAAGATATTCAGTGATTAACCCTCTGGGGTCTGAGGGTGTTTTAGGGCCCTGGAGAAGTTTTGACATGCCCTGACATTTGTGCTTTTTCAGTTGCTTATAAACATATAAATGGCTAAAGTTATATAACACTGTAATCAGCACAAACTGGGCTACAATAATATGTGAGCAGCATGCATGTACATGAGTGTGTTTTTGAGAAAGCAATGTTTATGCGTGGTTCGTGAAAACCTACATTTTTTTTAAATCACTTGAAGAAGGCCATATAAGGCCACATACAGAACATTTTGTTCACAAGACTTTCGAGAACTGGATCTTGTAGCCTAGAGTTTTTGCTTCAAAATGATGTGAAAATCATCTTGTTCACTCATTTTCTAAGTCACTTTTTGTATGGAACAGCTGTGTGCGAGGAGGCGTGAATGATCATGAATAATAGTGTGATTCACACCTGAGAAGACAAAGGCCCACATAATAAGCTGCATAATGAGCCTTTCAGTCAGGTATGTGACTGAGAGGGAATTGCTACAAAAAAGAATGTGAGGACAAAAGAAATTTATATATTTTTTGTTTGTATTTTATTTAGAATATATTATATAATATATAAAACTATCACACAAAATAACTTGAGATTCACTTGCGAGTTTATTAGGAACAAACAAACAAATAAACAAAGGAGTCAAGACGTCTTGGGTGCAATATCCAAATTATCCAAAACATTGGCAGGAAACTGGAATGCAGGAAAACAGGAGACAGCAGAAACTGCACAAGAAAACAAATGAACGTGAGCAACACAATGATCGGACAAAGACAGAGCAAACATGGTGACAGTATATATGTACACTACCAGTCAAAAGTTTTTAAACAGTAAGATTTGTAATGTATTTTAAAGAAGTGTCTTCTGGTCACCAAACCTGCATTTATTTGATCCAAAGTACAGCAAAACGGTAACATTTGGAAATATTTTTACTATTCAAAATAATCGAATAGTATTATAATTCGAAATAAATGTTTTATTTTTTAATATTATAAAATGTAATTTATTCCTGTGATTTCAAAGCAGAATTTTTAGCATCATTACTCCAGTCTTCAGTGTCACATGATCCATCAGAAATCATTCTAATATTCTGATTTGCTGCTCAAAAACATTTATTATTATTATTATATATCTGAGAAACTAAATTATTCTTGTTAAGCACATTATAGGCCTAAACGTGTTTGAGATATTTCACAGTAAAGATTGGTCTAAACATTCTTAGACATTACTTTTATATCATCTAAACATTACTTTTATATCGTATTGTTTATAGAACATAAAACCATCCTTACGCCATACAACATTTAGATGCAGTGAAAGGTTGCCTATCATATTTCAAAATGTTGCACTCGATTTCACACATTTTAGTCAGGAATTATAGTTTGGGAAGAGTCCAACTAGTAAATGCGTTCAAGTTTATGTCACAACAACACATTATCTAATGCCAGTAAGAGACGTTACTTACTCGGCATAAAATATCTCCTCCGTTGACTCAAGCCACGCTCGCATTCTGTTTGTGAGGTAAACATAAAGCTTATTCCTTTCAGTGTCTTCTTCTGAGGTAAATACTAGGCTTATTCCTCTCAGCGTGTCTTCTTCCGAGGTAAATACAAGGCTAATTCCTCTCAGCGTCTTCTTCCAAAAATGAAAAGTATCCGAGATGAACATGTTGCTGCGTTGTTTACGGTGATGTAGGCATTTAAATGTCACGCGTCTCACGTGGAGATTTGTGATATCAATAGCGCGAACAGCCGTGGGCGTGGTCTAATTAATAGATAGATAATGAGCTTAGAAAAACGGAAAAACTGGACCTGTCATTGGTTTCATACAGATTACTTTATCACAGAATATTTGTTTTTGGTAAGAGTTACTTCATTTAAGAATAGACATTTCAAGCTTTCTATAGATATATTTCTCATGTCTGTGTGTAAAGTATTTGCTGAGTTTCAGTTAATTATAGTGATGCGCAGTTTGCGGAGACCGTGAAGACTGAGAGCGCACCCTGTTTATTTTCTTTATTTTACAAAAGCACAAAGTTTAGTTGATTATGGTGAGCTTAGGGCTGTGCAAATAATCGAATGAGATTTTCATGCGCATCTTGTCAGTAAAGCCGGTGTACCGACGAAACATGCTACCTATCAGATTGTGCTACCAAAAATATATTTGCATTGTTTTAAGGGTAAGTTTAGGGTAAGAGTAGGTATGGACGGGTAGGGGTAGGTATGGACATTAAAAAAAAGCCTCAAACCACATGAATAAGATGCTGGTAGCACAAT
>NW_015652416.1:2898920-2966181 GCF_001515625.1 Sinocyclocheilus rhinocerous
TTTGGAGTAAAAACATGTTATTAAATGTGGTATTTTCACATGCTTTCAGATGGAGCAGCATTTACTACACAGAGCCGTAGATCACTGACAAGCTACGCAAAATCGCGTTCAAAATCGCAGGCAATTCATTGCGATTTTGAACGCGATTTTGCGTAGCTTGTCAGTGATCTACGGCTCTGTGTAGTAAATGCTGCTCCATCTGAAAGCACGTGCTGGAGATTTACTACTAAACACAGAACTGGCTTTACTGACGAGATGCGCATGAAAATCACATTCGATTATTTGCACAGCCCTAGTGAGCATACACAAATAAAAGGAGACCCTTTACAGATTCAAGTGATGTATTACTTTTATGTGTCCAATCAAAAGTGACGGAGCATTTTAAGTTCTTTTTTCTGTCATCTGGAAAATATGCAAGTGCTCCCGCCGGTGTCTTTGCTGACCCCAGGCGGTTAAATAATGTAGGATGGGACTTCCTACAATTCCCTGAATTGTGAAAAATGGTCTCTGACAGGTGGTTGTAGCGGAGGGGCTAAAAAAATATAAACGCTCTTGATGAAAAGTTAATGTAATGTAATTGAATTGAATTAAATGGAGTCAACTTTTATATCATGGTGGAGATAAAAGTATCTATCTAGTGCTGTCAGGAATTTTTATTGACCAGCTTCTTTGTCTCAGGGGTACTGTGGAGCTGGTAACATCCCCTTCAACCACTATGCAGAATCAGTGATCTCCTCAGAGCTTAGACTTCATCATGGACACTGAGGATCTCCCTGCAAACAATGCGCCACTCACCGTCAATGAACAGGTATTCCTGAGTCAAGTCATAATTCCCATACTATTCTCACTACTTGCATGAAGTGTTACCAAAACACAGATGTACCTTAACATTTCATCACATGTCCAGCCTCATGCCCCACATGTGTGAGTGTTCAGTCTACGTTCACAGCACAAGCAATTCTTTTTTGGTGGTGAGGTGTTTGCAGAAAGCATTGCTTATGCCGATTTTTGGGCAGACGCTCTCGTTTGTTTGCTGTACTCATGTCACTTGTGTCCTTGTTGGGTTGGTTCTTTGTGTCCTAACGTGTGCTTGGCATCTCTGTTCTCTTTAGCCATTCACTGTCTGACTGCAGAAGTGTTTTCTCAGCTTTTAGGTTCCTGCACTTTGAAATTCCCAGCACAAGACGACCAGGTATGCATCTTCTCCTGAGTCTGTACTGCTCTCTGTGCTGCGCTGAGCTTCCCTCTCTGCCTGAGCCCTGCATTTGCTCCTGTGATGTTTCTCTGATCTTGACTGAAACATGATTGAGGAATGTTCTTAATAAAAAGCTTAATAAAAATCAGACATTAAGCTGAGCAAAAGCTTCAAAACTGCATCATGCTATATTATAATACACTTCCATTTAAAAGTTGCATTTGTTTGATACAGTAACAAGAGTAATATTGTGACATATTTACAATTTTAAATACAATTTCAATTTAAAATAGCTGCTTTTTATTTTAACATATTTTAAAATTAGTCCTGTCAATAGATAAAAAAAATTAAATAATCATATTTTTTTTTTCTGAAATTAATCGTGATGAATCCCACCTAACATTAAAGTTAAATATACTTTTATATTGCAATAATTTCACATTCAATCTTTAAATTAATGTAGAAACAACATAAAGACAGTATATTTTTAATATTTGTTTAATGGCATCTTTTTTATGACTGAAGGCGAGTATCACTGATACCAATACTACTGAAGTCTCTAAGAAATAGTTTTTTCCCCCCTAATATTTAACCATTGACTATAGTGCTACCAAAAATATATTTGCATTGTTTTAAGGGTAAGTTTAGGGTAAGAGTAGGTATGGACGGGTAGGGGTAGGTATGGACATTAAAAAAAAGCCTCAAACCACATGAATAAGATGCTGGTAGCACAATTTGACACATAGCATTTTTCGCTATCGATTTGTGCTACCTATCTTTTTAATGGGAGGTAGCACAAACTGCACAATCTGAGCAGGTAGCACAAATCGTCAGAACACTGGTTCTGTGATTAGTAGTAAATCTCCAGCACGTGCTTTCAGATGGAGCGCATTTACTACACAGAGCCGTAGATCACTGACAAGCAACCTGTGCCCTTCAGCCAGTAGGTAATATACAGAAATTGAATAAAGTTATAAAACACTAAATTCTAAATTAAATATAGATGAATCCTTAAAGCTACAAAAGTTATTGATTTCCTCATTTTTCTTTTGTTCTTTGATTAACAGACATCACAGCAACTGGGTTAATAGGTTATTTGGCTGCTATTACTTTAAGAGCTGCCGCTGCTGAACGTGACGCAGATCTGACATGCATGCTCGTAGTTTCAGTCGCGCTTTAATATGAAATGATACAGGCTACAGCGCGCGCTGCCGTATTTGTGCGTGCAACTGAAGAGCATGCACTATGAGCACAGTATAATGGCTGACAGGACAGGAAAATTAGTTTTTACTGACATATGGCCTGACAACATCTCATCTGACCGCCGTTTAATGTTCTACTGAAGCTCCTCGTCACCTGTACGATTTCTGCGCTCGTTTGAATAGCACCTGTCGCTGAGGTGAAGTTGGAGTGCGTGTCTGAAAAGTCTCCCATTTCATGTGGTCATAAAGGCATTCTGCGTCTAAATAAATGCAATTCTTATCAAGAAAAAAGAGACAGAAGCAGCAGTTGTGAGTAGGGTGGCCAAAGTCTAGCTCCGCCCCTGCGTTAACTGCATTAAATATTTTTTAACGCTGTTAAACTGGAAAAATTAATCGCCTGCGTTAATGCACTAATTTTGACAGCACTATTTAAAATGTAATTTATTCCTGTGATGCAAAGCTAAATGTTCAGCATCCATCATTACTCCAGTCTTCAGTGTCACATGATCCTTCAGAAATCATTCTAATATGCTGATTTGCTGTTTAAGAAACATTTCTTATGATGTTGAAAACAGTTGTGCTGCTTCATATTTTTGTGGAAACCATCATACATGTTTCAGGATTCTTTCGTAATTAAAAAGTTCAAAAGAAACTTGAACATTAGTGTCATAGTTGGACAGCAAAATGTCAACGGCTCTTGTTGACAGCAGAGTTTACATGGTCTTCATGGTCACCTCTTAACATATTAGAGCATCTGCTGGTGCTTTTTTCAAACTATTGAGCCTCTTGTACAGCTGTTAAATGCATATGAAGCATATGTGCCAAATAGGGCTGGGCAATATTGCAAAAAATTCAGTAAATAAGGAATAATAAATGTTTGTTTGTATGCACTAGTATAACACAGCATAATAAAGAAAAGCAATATTTACCAACTTGCATATATAATGGTTTTTACCAAAACATTGTAATACGTAAAAATGTGCATGGACGTTCCTCCATGTTGTGTTTTGAGTAATGCTGCAAATGAGTCTTTTGAATTAAAATAGACAGCTTGAAATTAACTACAAAAATTAAAATATCCGCTTAAAATTTTTCAAAGGTTTTTTTTTTTTTTTTTTCAAAACTTTGTTGTCTTGGATTAATAGTGACACTTAGTGGTGTGAATGTAGCATCGTACAAAAGTTTTCCATTAACAATTACAGATGTTCTATTCACACTCAGCCATGGCTTGTTTATTCCATGAGCAATTGTGTTCATAACAGGAGGGTTAAGTGAATGGTCATGTGATCTCAACATGGCAGCCCCAATAAGACGACCTGTTTCATGTCAGATAAAACTGCTTTTATTAGGCTACTGATATGACTGGAGTCTTTTTCTCATGTGAGTGTATGTGATTTTAAATTATTATTATAAATTGCTTTGAAAAAGTATTTTTCATTTCTTTAATTCTTAATTTTTTTTTTAATCTGGGTAAAAATTGCTGTGTGCACCTTTAACCACCAAATAAAGATCACAATAAATGAATTGCCTATATTTTATATATCGCCCCACTCTAGTTGCATAAGCTCTTTTGCTCAGCAAATGTCACCAATAATTTAATAAAATGTCTGAGAGATCAGAATATACACACAGGTGTAAACTCCATAACAGACCATGGCCCATTTTCATCTTGTCAACACTGCCCCTCATTACCCCGAACAGGAGAGCATTTATAACTGGTTCCTAACGCCCTTTCTTCCAGGTCATTGTCATGTCAGGACAGGAGACCATCCGTGTGCTGGAGGTGGAGGTGGATACAGCCTTGTCCTCTTCAGGGGCTGATGGGAATGTGGAGTCAGGGGGCGAGGAGGCTGCTGTTCAGAGCCTGGATGTAGCTGAGGAGGCTCCATTGGACAGTCCAGTAACCACAAGCACTACCACAGCTGGTGAGACTGAAACTTACTGATATAAATAGCCACATTAGTTTGGTATCATAGCAACCCAGTATTCAAAGCCACCACCATCAAAGAGGCATTTATTGTCATAATTGTATTAAATGCATGGCTTGAAAGAGACGCCACCATTGATTATGTTTCCTATGCATGGAAATATCAGGGCAATTTTTTTTAAAGGTTTCAGCAAATCTACCTCTCTTTGCATGTAGTGTCTGTGGAGGTCTCAGCACCTGCAGTACAGACCGTGGTCTCCAAAGCCCCCATAAGTGTGCCTCCGGCCCAGCCACAGACTAGCGTTCCCATCACTGTCCAGGCCTGCCCACAGGTGAACTCCAATTTCCTTTTTTGCCATTTAAAGGGGTCCTATTATGCTCTTTTACAAAGTCTTGATTTTGTTTTGGGGGTGTACTAGAACAGGCTCTCATACTAGGTTGTTCGAAAAACACATTATTTTTCACATATTTTACATTATTACAACACCTCTCTCCCCAGTCTGGCATGAACGGCTCGAATAGTTCCTGTATCAAATGAAGACCGCCTTCTGAAATACGAAATGTGCCATGATTGGTTAGCTGGGCCAGTGTGTGTTGTGATTGGCACCACTCGGTGCCTGGTCGGGAAATATCATACCCCTTACCATAGGCTGTGAGCTTCAGTGTAAATATTGTGTCAATATTAAATCAATTAGAACGCGATTAAACCCGGATGATTGTAACCACTCTAAGTTCGTCTGCCTTGGGAAAGCTAGCGTGCCTCCGACATAGTGATAACACTCGTTCCCTTCTCTAGTGCAGCTCAACCAGGTCTCATCCCATTCGTCGATATTTGTGATATATATCGAAAATATGCGTTGTAGTCCAAACGAGTCATTCGTTGTAGTTTTTGAAAAGTGATTTCTGTTAAATAAAATATCTCCTTATGAATTGGACTTTGAGCTTTGTAACTTTGCAGATCGTTTTTATGCTCAAACAGCAACATTACAGACTAACTAAAGTTGAAAAAGTGAAAAAGCATAATAGGACCCCTTTAAAATATTAGGGGCCACTTTCAGTGTCATTTTTGCCTCAAGCTCTTGATCATTTCTGACTCTGGTCTTCATATCTGAATGAACACAAGGATGTTCATATCATGACATTTCTAACTTTCTAAATGAACATTTACAAGTGATCCACTAAGCATTATGTAGTGCAAAAATGTTAATATAATAATAAATAAATACTGAAATAAATAATGATGTCTATGGTAGCAGTCAAAATGGAGCAAATCACCTTTTGAAAGCAATTTTCGCTTCAAATTGCCGCTTCAAATAATGTTTGTTGATTACAATATTGATAACATTGTTTTGCCACTAGGTGGCGACTTAGAGACTGTTAAATGTATTTGTGATTGAATCATTCATTCAAGAGATTTATTTAAAAATGCTGATTCATTCAGTAATGGAACAAGTGAAGTATTTATGATTGAGTCATTGAATCATTCAGTCAAACATTTTTTTTTTAATATTTTGTCACAGTCTCTAGTAAATTCCATGTTATTTTGCTTAGTTCAGAATCGTGAGAGAATCATGATCTCTATTTGATTATCATGATTCTCAGTTTATCCAGAATCGTGCAGCTCTAGTGAGGGGTACCTAGCTCTGTAAAGGTTAAAAACACCTGCTTTAAATTAATTAATTTATAATTTTGGTAACACTCCCAATTTAGCAAATAAGTGTTATTTTATTATTATTTATATACCATTATAGTATTTATTAATATTTATCCATCTTTACCTCTTAACTCTAGCACTCTCTATTATAATTCTATTCTTTAAAAAAAACTTGTCCCTTTTAGACTTGCACTCTACTAGGTAGTGTTACTACCTGCTTGTTTTCTTGAAAAAAAAAACTAACACTAGCTTCTCTAATCTTTTTGTATTCTATCTATTTGTTTTCTTTTTATTTATTATACAATTAACAAAAGCAAAAAAGGCCTCTAACACTAGCTTACTCTATTCTTTTTCTATTCTGTCTGTTGTCTTTTAAAAAAAACCTTGCTACGTGTATAGCGTTAAGCTAACTGAGACTTGTTATAGCACTTGCATATCATTGCTCTTTTGTTGATTTTGATTGCTTCCATTGCCCTCATTTGTAAGTCGCTTTGGATAAAAGCGTCTGCTAAATGACTAAATGTAAATGTAATATTTTAAATTAGCTATTATTTCATCAGTGTATATTGTGATTTTAGTTAAAGTTTTAGTTTTTTTTTATGTTTAATGCATTTTTATTAAGCTTTATTTTGTTTTTGTTTTAGTAATTTTAGTACTTCAGCTTAAAGGTCTTTGCACACTGAGTCCGAAATTCTCGTCCGAAGTTTTCACACATTAAAAAATATATACAACCTCACGTTGTGTCAATCATGTTTACACACTGCCTCTGAAACTTTCGTCCATCATAAAATAAATCGGATCAGGTTCAGTTTTCTGTATTTTCGCGTCCGTAGCAAGCATTTTGATAGGAAAGGATGATGAATACGAAAAAAACGTAAACACGCATCAGAAAATTTCGGACTCAGTATGCAAGGACCTTAAGGCTGAAATACACTTCATGACTTTTGTTCAGATTTTTTACTTTGATTCTAGTCTGAATGAGTCGACGCTTTTAGCATCAGCATCTTTTGTAACCATTTACAAAGTGGGCTAGTGTGTGATGCCTTGTTTAAAATGTAAATTACAGCCTTTAGACTTGTTTGTTTCAGTTAGTTGCAATGGTAAAAAAAATTTTTTTCCATCTAATGTTTGTTTAATATTATTTCAGTTTTTCTATTAACAAAACTGATTTATAACAGTTTTAAGTGACTATAACAACATTGGTGCAGAATGTCAGAAAAATACCTATAAATGTCAAAACAATTGAAAAACCTTTCTCAGAATAAATAAATCTATATGCCATTACCTTGCCAGGTCCTGACTCAGGATGGTTTGGCCTCTCTGATGACTGGCATGCTTGCCCAGCAGGGTTCTCTGGGTCAGCCCCTGCTCATACCTCTGAGTATGGCTGGATCTGTGGGGGGTCAGGGGGGTCTGGCAGTGCTCACCTGGCCCACCGCCACTGTCGCCACCCTCCCTGGTCTCGCTGCAGCCAGCCCTGCTGGAGGACTGCTGAAGCTGCCATTTGCAGGACTGCAAGGTATGGTGCTGAAGCAAATTTTGCATACTGATCCTGCGCAAAATTCTGATGCCATGGAATTAAATTTAAAATACATGGATTAAGGGCAGCATTTTATGTTTATATGAAATGGTGACTTGTTCAGGCCAGTCAGTAGTTCACAATAGTGAACATTTTAATGGTACAAGGTGTTTTACTGAGCAGACAATCTCAGAAAAACTATTTATTTTTGACTGTTACAATAGCTTGTTTTTCCTCTTCCAGCTGCTACTGTGTTGAACTCTCTCCAGACGCAGCTGCAGTCACCTGCGCAGGCA
The DNA here is from genome assembly GCF_001515625.1 of Sinocyclocheilus rhinocerous. Lineage (NCBI taxonomy): Eukaryota > Metazoa > Chordata > Actinopteri > Cypriniformes > Cyprinidae > Sinocyclocheilus > Sinocyclocheilus rhinocerous. The sequence continues at coordinate 2,906,714 of NW_015652416.1, forward strand.
GTCCTGCAGCCCCAGGTGTCTGCTCTGCAGGCGGCTGTGCAGCCAACGCAGACCACACCAGCCACCACTGCGTCTGTTGTTCAGAAGGTGTCAGAGCCCAGTGCCTCGGTCGCAACACTTCAGACTGCAGGCCTGTCCATCAACCCTGCTATTGTGAGTAGGGAACACTTCTGTTGTGGATAGAAACATGTAATTGGGTTCAGTTGTATCATATATGTGGAAAATTGGATTTTGAAATGGAAATGTGCAATATATTGGGACGAAATGGGGTGCTAACCAATTTAAAAAATTTACTGGCTGGTATTGGATATTCAAGAGGCAGTTTCTTGAAGACTGCTTTCATATCAACAATTCATCTAAAAAATAGTTTTTGATTTTAGCATTTATTGAATTTTTTTGTGGACGAAATAGTATAGATTTTAACTTTTTATAGATTTTCACTATTTATATTAAACAACACACACCTTCAAGTAATTGATAGGTGAGTTGGAAAAAAGACCAAAAAAAGGTCCAACTTCAAAACAAAGCACATTTTGTTTATTTATTTAGTTAGTTAGTCAAAAGTTTTAGGGCCAGATTTACTAAATGGCAAATTAGTGTTAGAGAGCAATTGCATAAAAGCGCCGATGGGAGGGGAAAATTCTGTGTGATTTACTGACAGTGTGCACATTAAAGAACACAGACGCAGCCAGATCATTTCCATAATGACCAGCGCAATCTACCAAGAGCAGCACAAATTACCACCTGCTTTAAGACATGCTTTTTTGGGCGTTAAATAATTACGCAAATACCAGTAATTTGATGAGTGCAAACGTTAGTAAACCGCGTTGCGTGATTCATTTTAATACTCTCCTCCCATAAATTTTGCGTCTGAAAGGGAAACTCCTACAAATGTATATAAAAATAACTCCACGCCTTTTCAGCGCTAATTCTTCACTGCGCGTCTTTAGTAAATCCTGACAGTACTATTTTAACACCAAAAGATGGTTTACGCTGGCTCAAGCTGTTAGTAAATCTGGCCCTTAGTATTCCAGGGCTTGATTACTTACAATTATGTTCGAATATTTCTGTTAAGATTTGTATAAATCTTATTTCTAAGAAGATTGACTATAGTTTCTAATAGACAATAATAATAATAATAATAATATTAATTGTTGTTGAGTAGTTTTTGTTATTCGTTATTCATTTATTTATTGTTTTATAGTTTTTTAGATTATATATAAGAAGAAGAGAAAAGAAAGAAACAAGGAAAGAGAAATATTTCATAAATCATATGCACACTAGATAGAAAGTTTATGGAAATATTCTAAAATCTTAAACTTAAGCTCATCTAAAACACTCTCTTGCTGCTTTACAAGTAATGGCATTTTCTTTCAGGAAATGCATCTAGTCTTAAATTACTAAAGATAATTTCATAATGAATTCAGTCTAATCTAATCAGGAGTGTTTTTCCCCCTTCAGATTAGTGCAGCTTCTCTGGTAGCTCAGCCTCAGTTCATCAGCTCTCTCACTACAACTCCCATCATCACCAGTGCCATGTCTAATGTGGCAGGACTCACGGGTCAACTCATTACCAATGCACAGGGCCAGGTTAGTATTACATTTAAATATATTTGTTCATTTAATAGACACATTGTTCCTAAGGGAAAGCCTTCTCACACAATTTTTACATATCAGTCTCATCATTTTCATACCTGTGTTTCAGGTAATTGGAACACTTCCCCTGCTGGTCAACCCTGCATCACTGGCTGGAGCTGCAGCAGCCTCTGCGTTACCTGCTCAAGGTCTGCAGCTCCAGACTGTGTGCCCACAGCTGTTCCTCAACTCCCAGGGCCAGATCATTGCTACAATAGGAAACGGTCCAACAGCTGCTGCCCCGTCCGCCGCCTCCGTCCTCCCCAAAGCCACTGTGCCCCTGACACTCACCAAGACCAGCACACCGGTACTGAAGTGCCGCCCACTGTGGCTCTTCATTAGTCTGTAAACACACAATAAACATTTTGTGCAGTCTGTGCACCATTTTTGTACTTTTTTAAGGATAAATATATCTTTCTTTTGTATGCATAGCACCCAAGAAGACCTTAGCAACTGCTTGGCATCCATCTAACAATGCTCTATCATCCATTTAAAATGCCAACGTAGGATCATTGTAAAATGTGTTTCCAAAAATGTATCCATACATACAATTAACCACAGTTTCTACCTGAAATGAACACAAGTGGCATTAAAATACCAACAACTTCCATTATGATTACAAAGCCATATTACTGATTAATAATGACTTATTTTCCCACTTTTTAACACCACTCAGCAGACGTTTCATTTCTGAAATGGCATGATAAATACAACAAGCAGTGTAATAAAATGTTGAATTCATGTTCATCGGTTTCAGATAAAACTGAACAAGCTTTTAACGCCACTCACAGAATGTGAAATATTTCTGAAATGATTGTCATATTTGGTAATGGACTGTGAGTCGTTCTCTAGGGTCCTGTTGGGAAAGTGGCGCCATCTAAAGTCATTATTGCTCCCCAGCCGCAAGTGGTTAAATCAGTCACATCCCTCACCTCTACCGGTGCCATCGCCTGTGGAGACATGCCTACAGTGGGGCAGCTTGTCAGCAGTAGGTTTATGTTTTTCTAGTACTTTACTGTTTATGCAATGTAAATGCAATACTGCAAACAACCTTCTTCAGTCACGTAATTGAATAGGAGCAATTCTGTAAGGTGCGTTTAGATCAGGTTTCAGTTTTGAAGATTGATGCTTCAGTGACTTGTGGGTAAATTACTCATGTTGTTTATGATCTGGAGAGAATCCAAAGTCCTAATTCAATTTTTGTTTTCATTAAGAACCACAGTCTGCTGTGAATGAAGAAGAGGCCATTAATCTGGAGGAGATCCGAGAGTTTGCCAAGAATTTTAAGATTAGACGGCTCTCTCTGGGGTTAACACAGACTCAAGTGGGTCAGGCTCTCACCGCTATGGAGGGTCCCGCCTACAGTCAGTCAGCCATCTGCAGGTTATTCTCTTTTCTATCATTTCTTTGTTTCTGTCTTTCTTTTCTAGTCTTAACGGGACTGATTGGACCACTCCCACTCCATTTAGGTTGTGTAAATTGTGCCATTAAAGAAAGAAAAAAGTTACTAGTGACACAAGGCTCTTCTTTGTATACAGCATTTTTGTCATGAAGCATAGATTATACAAAGCTTATTTATTAGGGGTGTAACAGTAAGCAAGAATTGATGGTTTAGTGCATACTGTGGTTTTGAAGTCACGGTCCTGTACTTTTTTGGTAGTGTGAGGTGGGGGGAGGGGGGCATACATCTCTGAACAGTCAACAAATTGTGGCTTTAAAATATATTGTCTTTAAATATAATTAGAATTAAATTTCTCAACTAATGTTGTAAACTATATAGGGAACCCTATTACAGGTGCATCTCAATAAATTAGAATGTCGTGGAAAAGTTCATTTATTTCAGTAATTCAACTCAAATTGTGAAACTCGTGTATTAAATAAATTCAGTGCACACAGACTGAAGTACTTTAAGTCTTTGGTTCTTTTAATTGTGATGATTTTGGCTCACATTTAACAAAAACCCACCAACTCACTATCTCAACAAATTAGAATACTCCATAAGACCAATAAAAAAAAATTTTTTAGTGAATTGTTGGCCTTCTGAAAAGTATTTATTGAGATGCACCTGTATATATCAACCATCCATGTCCATTTAATGTCTTACATACACATATTACACTCCATTATCTTGTGTTCCTCTTGTTTCAAGATTTGAGAAGCTTGACATCACTCCTAAAAGTGCCCAGAAGTTGAAACCTGTGCTGGAGCGCTGGCTGGCAGAGGCTGAGCTCTGGAATCAGAAAGGTCAGCAGAACTTGATGGAGTTTGTGGGCGGAGAGCCCTCCAAGAAGCGCAAGAGGAGAACCAGCTTCACACCGCAGGCCATCGAGGTCCTCAACACTTACTTTGAGAAAAACTCCCTTCCCACTGGCCAAGAGATTACAGAGATTGCCAAGGAGCTGAACTACGACCGAGAGGTGGTTCGGGTCTGGTTTTGTAACCGTCGACAGACTCTGAAAAACACTAGCAAGATCAGCTTGTTTCAGGTCCAGTAGAGCTATGGTACGTCTCTTAGAGTGCAACAGAAAAACTTTTTGGACCTTGATGTATTGGTGCTAGTTGCGAAATGACTGACTCGCTGTTGTGATGAAGCCAGTGGCACTCAAATTGTGTACGGTCCTAAATATTACCAAACATATTCTTTCTGTTGGTTTTTTGTTTCCGTTATGCTGCATGCAGAGTGACTTTTTGCCATGCCACCACAATTTCCAATGCTAAAATGGCTTCTGAACTATTTAAAATATGGAAGAAGCTACGAAATCCAGTAGTTGCTGTTTTTATAGATGAAAAGAAGCACTTCATTAACACATAAAAAGGAAAACGTCTAAAATATTCTCCCTCATCTAGTGTTTTTTTTTTTTTTTTTTTTGCACAACTAAAGTTGACCGTTAAAAATTGCTTTTTGCTGTAGCAATAACAGCTATGGCTTTTGACTACATATAGTACATTTAGAAGGTTTTTTAATCATTTTTTAGTTCAGTTTCCATGAGTGAAGTGGTTCCCCGTCTTTGTGCTTAAATACTGTAGATGTGTTTTGGTCAATGGACAATCATAGTACTCTGAATCAGAAAGCATGCCCTGCTTTTATGTGGCTAAATCCAATTATTCCATTTCGGCTGTCATCGTAATTTCATATTCAGAATTGTATGATTTCAACTGTTACGTCTATCTGTTGATTCAAATAGGAAACGGTAACTGTATCAGAGATTACAATGACTGATGTAGAATATGTCCTATGGATTTTACTGTTACTGTTTTTGCCATAATCAGTTTAGTAAAGCAGATCTTAATATCAGGAGATGCTATTGAAGAGAGACTTGCATCTATATCTATATGGGGCACTTAAGAAACATTTGCTGAACAGCTGAACGTTTGTTTTAATGTTGATCGATGAGCCGTCAAACAAGTGTTAAAGGATATTACTAATATAAAGGCAGTTCTTCATTTATGAATTTGGATTGTGCTCTCATTTGTATTCTGTCGCAGCAATATTCACAGGTCATATGAACATTTCCCCATCTAGTAAAACAGCCCAGACAGAAGTGTGTTGTAACATGTTTCACATGTTTGTTCTAAGCATAAAGCTATATTGTTCTTATGGACCTTCAGTATTTATCTAATGGATTATCTTGATTGGTACAATACCATACATTTACATTTTAATGTTGTGAAGAAGGAACGATATTAGACATAGTGTTTTAACTAATGGTATACATGGACTAAACATGAAAAAGCAGCATCTGTTCAACAGTTTAATCTGCACAGAGCTTATTGATTTTAAAATGGGGCATAAATGCATTTACAGATTATAAACAATTGTATGGTACTCCATTAACTATATTTATTTTGTATCAATTGTAATGTTTGGTATGAACTTGTTATTTGAATAAATTAACACTAAACACACTTGTTGTATTTGACTTGAAAATCTTGGTAAGTACCATTTGACATCTTTCCGGTCATGATTATATTCATTATACTCGGACTACAAAGAAAGTTAACAAATTAATTCTCAGAACACATAAGTAACCTGTAGACATCAAAGTATGTGGATGAAGTTAATTTTAAATGACTGACAACTTGAAGGTAATATGTCACAAGGAATGTTTTGTAGGCCTTAGGTTTTGGGTCTTTAGTTTTACTATTGCGACAATATAGCAGGGCCTTTACCACCATAATACTACTATCAAAAAAACAATGTGGTTTTTTTTCAAAATCAAATCATGCTAAATGTTTTTTTCTACATGTGTTCAAAATTATTTTTCCTAACAAATATCATAGAAAGCATGATGGTAATGAGGAGCAATCCATGGTTTTTCATGGTTTCTCTGGTCTTAAAATAGCATTGATAAACCTATTGTTACTATGCAAGAAATAAAATTGCCATTGCCATGGTAACTATATTTTTCACCAAATTACCAATGCATTTATAGCCTTCCCTGAAATCATAATACATATGATATCTTTAAACAGTGTAAAAAGCTTTCAAAATTTTTTAGTTGTTTTATTTTTTAATTTATCTATTTGAAAAGAGCAGCGACTAATGTCAAGTGACAGTTTTATTGTTGCAACAGCTGTGGTATTTTAGCAGAATTTATAGTGACGCCAAACATTTGGGCACTTTTTTGAGAAGTGAATTTGATTAGTTTAGTGATTTTTAGTGAATGTATAAAGTCCATCCGAAATTCACACAGGGGTCCTAGCAGAGCAAATACAGGTTATAGTAATGACTATAAAGTGTCTTAATAATTAATCTTTATTTTGAATCTGCATCTATTGATTTATAATTAATTTAAAAATCTAAGGGTTTCCACTACAAATACCATTACCAACATCACAAACCATCAACTATGAACTATTACAAATAAATTAATTAATAATAATAATAATGTGGTTTCCTGAATATGTAGTGTGTTTTGGGACATATTCTGTTATGATTTAGCTACCAATAAAAGCAACAAATTACCAGTAGAGAGACCCACAGGGTCCATTACAGTTTCCATTTAAACCAATACAATTCCCATTATAACCAGTAAAACCATTACAAATTCAGTTATATTGTTTATTTATTATTTGTTATGAAATTATTAATTATTTTCTTCAAAGTTCTTAAAAGTTAAGTTTAAAAAGTTGTATGGCTCAGGCGTAGAAATAATTTTTAGCGCCGCTGTTCCATCTCTGGCTGTTTGTTGTCATGGGGGAAAAAGGCAATTCACCTCCATAGCGATTGGGGCCGCTAGTACACTCGAGCCGCTCACTGTTCCAGCCGTTAGTGAGGAAGGCTACTGCGGATATTACGGCAATTTCTACAGAAGAGATAAACAAACATGTAATATTATACGCAAGACATTTTTCAATCAAAATCCAACCTATCTTCATCCTATAAATGTTCTTCGAATTTTTCGCAGCGTCGTCACTTTTTACAGCGACCGGTGAAAGAAATCAATCTTCTTTCGAGCAAAACGAAGTTTTCTTGCCAAAAGAAGGACGATGGGTGGAAAAATGGCGTGAAACGATGAGCTTTACCGCATTCTTTATCTGACTGCTGTCAGAGGTAATTTACACTCTTATTATGCAATTTATGATAAAACAAACACTTTATTTTAAACGATATCTGTTAAGTTTTTGCCCCCATTTGACTTATGTAATGTAATAAATGTGTTTGTAATGTGTAGGTCTGTATTTTGAGGATTTGTGATGCAATTTTCTGTCTTTAACATCATATTTAATCTAGTAATAATAATACTTAAGGTCTTTCTTAAATTGGAAAACTATAAACGTATTTTCCAGTTCACAATTAATATTGTATGTAACTAATCCATGTTTTCCCCTCTTTTTTTAGACAGGTGTCTGTGATCATCCCTAAACCCAAAAGGGAGACTGTCAGGACTGTGATTCATTTGCTCCTAAGTTCACTTGAATTAGACGTCTAAAGTCATGGCTTGGGCTCTGAAACTACCTCTGGCCGATGAGGTGATTGAGTCTGGTCTGGTCCAGGACTTTGATGCCAGTCTGTCAGGGATCGGGCAAGAGCTTGGAGCTGGTGCTTACAGCATGAGGTCAGTTTGTGTACTAACTTATTCTCTTTTTTTGTTTAGGGATGTTTAGCTCATTTCAGATCATTGGTGTGTTCGGAGACCTGTGGTGCTCGATAAATGTCATCTTTGGTTGAATTGTAGCTCTTTAAAGTACTGTATGTTCGGGTGATTTGCGTTTTTGCCTTATTGAGGAGTGTTGTTTAATCTGTTTTGCATACTTACTATGTCAAAGCCAACTTCTTCTGCTGGGCTGTTTAGAATGTCATGATGAATGTGTTTTGGCACGTTTAGTGTCTGACCTTCCAGAGAGGCACACTCTGTGTCTTGTATTCCCTTACATAACTGTTGTGCAGAAAATTAAGCATTTAGAAAAGTATAGGTCTGTTTGTGCCGATGCTATCGTGTGTAGGCTTCGATTAAGTGTTTTATTCCATATTTAGGGTTTCAAGTGGTTTGTAAACATGTTTTAATTTACTGACAAATTGAAGTTCTGTATGACATGACTGCAGTGCAGTCTGCATACAATATTTTGTTCTGCTAGTTTATAAAACAAAAATCTTTGATTTTAAATGGTTCAAGTAAAATGCATTCCCATGTTGATAGGCAGATAGAGTCACTCTGTCTAGCCTCATCAGTTGGTCTCCAGGGAACAAAATAGTTGTGTGTTATAAACCACATGTTCCAGTCCTGCTTTGCCATCTGTGATGATTTGTTCCCAGATGTTTGAGTAGCATTAGAAATGTCCCTGTATGGGAAACCAAAAATTTTAAAAATCTATAATTTTTCACTTTTTTCTTTCTCTTGTTGTTTTGCAGTGATGTGCTAGCTCTCCCCATCTTTAAACAGGAGGAGTCTAATTTACCTCCGGAGAGTGACGATAAGATTCTTCCCTTCCAGTATGTACTGTGTGCCGCCACCTCTCCTGCTGTCAAACTACATGATGAGACGCTCACCTACCTCAATCAAGGTCTGTTCAGCAACACTGGCTGAAGAACATCTGAACTTTCCTTAGCTTTATATTAAATGTCAATATAAATCTATTACACTGAAAAAAATGGTATAGAAACAATTTTTCAGGCTGGAATTGCTTGAAAATTTCTCAAACAATTACAAAGGAATAGCAAGTTACACATTGAACTACACATGAAACTTTAAAAGTATACAAACTGAAATAGTATTTTCTTGTAAAACGTGCTCCATTTAATCTTTGTTTTATTTATAACTTTGAAAAATCTTCTTTTTTTTTTACAGTGTAATACACAAACATACATTATTCATGAAGTTTAAACGGTTTGTGCTTCTGAGGACTTAGAAAATACACTACTGTATAAAAGTTTAAGGTCAGTGCATTAATTAATTAATTAATTTATTTGTTTATTACAAATAAATTATTTTGTTCAGCAAGGATGCATATTAAATTGATCAAAACTGACAGTGAAGACATCTATAATGTTCCAAAAGACTTCTATTTCAAGTAAATTCATCAAATAATCCTGAAACATTTCAACACTGATAATAGGAAATATTTCTTGAGCAGCAAATCGGCATATTTGAATGATTTCTAAAGTATCTTGTGACACTGAAGACTCGAGTAATGATGCAAAAAATTCAGTTTTGTAATGACGGGAATAAATTGCACTTTCAAATATATTAAAATTTAAAACACTTATCATAATTTACAGTATTACTGTATTTACCATATTTCTGTTAAAAAATCGCTGACTTGGTTAGCATAAGAGACATTTTTCAAAGAAAAATCTTGCTGACCCCAAACTTTTAAACAGTTGTGTATATCTATATATATCTATATATATATCTTATCTTAACAGCGTCTGTCCACATTCACTTTCAATGTATGGGAAAAAAAACAGCTTTTAAAATGTTTTTACTGGTATTGCTAAATTTTCCCCCCATCGGCTGCAGGACAGTCTTGTGAGATTCGAATGCTGGACAATCGGAAAATGGGGGAACTTCCTGAGATCAATGGGAAAATGGTGAAGGTGAGGATTTGCTGGCTGTTCTTTCTCGTCCCCCATAATTCATGCTTCCCATATACAGGATTATGCTTGCATCAAGGCTGAATCACTTTAGCTGTTGAGAATCCTTTAAGTGTTCTGCTTGAGCTTGCTGAATCATATGTGCTTCTTGTGACTATCTGTGGTTTATCTCTACCACTGTTTTTCTTGTGGTTACTCCCTGCAGAGCATCATCCGCGTCGTGTTTCATGATCGCCGCCTTCAGTACACTGAACACCAGCAGTTGGAGGGCTGGCGCTGGAACAGGCCGGGAGACAGAATCCTTGATTTAGGTAAATATTGTAACCCACTGCTAACACAAAGTGTAAAATCAGTAGTATAATAAGATGACTGTGAATAATTGGCACTTAAAGATACGTTTGCTACCAATTTGTCAGTGTTGTGGAAATGCAGGAATTAGACATTAATAACATGCTTGCACTGAAATCCTCAGATATCCCGATGTCGGTAGGGGTGGTTGATCCCAGGGCAAACCCTACACAGCTCAACACTGTGGAGTTCCTCTGGGACCCCTCGAAAAGGACCTCTGTTTTTATTCAGGTATCATAGACTGCTTTTGCTGACCTCAAGAACAACTTTCCCATACACTGTGAGTGGAGCCTTAGAAATCCCAACATGAGGTTCCATGTTTGTGTGTGTGTTTTTAATTTATCCACTGATACACACTCGATGTACTTTGTCAATGACATTAGGAAGAATTTTGACTGTGTTAAATGGATAGTTCATCCAAAAATTAATATTTTGTCAGAATTTACTCACCCTCATGTTATTACAATCCTGTATGACTTTCTTTCTTTTTGTGGAACACCAAAGAAGATATTTTGAGGAATATTTCAACTGTTTTTGACCAAAACAACACTGGATTCCATCGACACACACAGTTTTCTGATTCTTTATTTATTTATTTTTAAATATCATTCACTGTTAGGCCTGTCGCGATAATTAAATAACCGTCTAATCGCGATTATTTGATCTAACCGATTATTGTGCTTTTTATACGACACAAGGGGGAGTCATACACCAAAAGAAACAGAAGAGCACCAGTTTGCTTTTCATGCACTGTATAGCCTATACAGGGCTCCAGACTCATTCTTCCCACTGGTCGCTCTTTTGCAACTAACTTTCTCAGCTGGTCGCACAAGCACATGATTTGCTTGCAATATATATTTTTTTGCGCTACAACATGGGATTATTCAATGCATGCTGATGAACTTTTATCATAGTTTATAGTTATATGGAAAAGAAAGTGGTTAACATTCACTCCGTTCTTTATCATCAGTAGTATTATTTGTGATTTTAATTTTGTGAATGGGAGTTTCTCTTTTGCTGTGTTAAGCCGCGGGCTTCGGATACTTTCACTTTCGAATTCGCGATCTTGTTGTCACTGTTTTGCTTACATACATCTACACACCTTTCATTTTTTTAAGACTAAAACAAAAGATGGATTCATTGTTATTCTTAATTAAAAAGCACAACAACAATAAATCAGTAAGATACAATGAAAAACTAGCTTACAAAAGTTTATTAACAAAAACGAATAAGATGAGGCATGGCACACACCACATGCTGTATTATATACCGACTAATAAATTACAGAGCCATAAAAACAGACAATTAATCGGCATTATCGTCATAATCGCCAAAGCCCTAAAACAGACAATTAATCGTCAGCCAAATTTAATAATCGTGACAGCCCTTTTCACTGTTACTTATTATTGTCTTCTTTGTTTAGGTCCATTGTATAAGCACAGAGTTCACCATGCGTAAGCATGGAGGAGAGAAGGGAGTGCCGTTCCGTATTCAAATCGACACTTTCAAGGAGAATGAGGCCGGGGAGTACACTGAGCATCTGCACTCCGCCAGCTGCCAAATCAAAGTTTTTAAGGTGGGCTGAGGCCTTTGATAAACATTTACAATGTGACTATGCAAGTTTCAATGCAAGTACTGTTCATGAGTGCAGCATAATTTTTGTGTAATCTTGCAACCGAAACAAGATCTTCTTAGAAAATTAGATGCTAGTACAAGGTTTGCTTTGTGTTCAGCCTAAAGGTGCAGACAGAAAGCAGAAAACAGACAGAGAAAAAATGGAGAAACGAGCACCGCAGGAAAAGGAAAAATACCAGCATTCATATGAAACCACCATTCTCACTGAGGTGTGTATCTGCTTCCTTGGAATGCTTGAGTTCATCAAGTCAAAAAAATAATGATAGATTTTGATTTCGCTCTAATATTATAGTTTTTAATTTCATATTTTTATAATATTTAAAACACTTTTACTTTGTTTTAATATTTGTATTTTGTAAAATTGCTTTTTAATATGTGATAATATTTTGTGTGTTGTGTATTTATTCAGTTCTCTCCATTGCCTGGAAAGCATTGGGTTTATATCAATATTTACGTGAAATATTTAATTAGTCTCTGTTATTAGTTAGAGATTTTAATTTATTATTTATATTTTTATGTGTTTTATTTACATTTATATTATATTAGTATATTTATAATATTATTTATTTTTTTCCCATTTGATTTGATTGTGATGATATCTGGTGTTTTGTATTTATCCAGTGCTCTCCGTGGCCTGAGATTACATACGTCAACAATTCCCCATCACCAGGTTTCAACAGCACCCACAACAGCTTTCCTGTGAATGAAGGGTAGGAAACATTCATCAACATTGTCTGAGCTTTATAATGCTAAAGCTAAATAGAATGTTGAATAGGAAAATAGCAATTGATTATATTTCAATTAAAAACTATGCAATCACTTGTCTTCTTTGGAATCACATTTACTTTCATTTAATGGCTTATGGTTTTGCCTTGCAGAAATGGTTCACCCAATCACCAGCCGGAGCCTGTGGCACAGTTAGCAGATGTGAGTGTGTCTGTGTTTATCTTCTCTCATATTTGAGATTCACTGCTCTCAGTAACATTCATTAAATGTTTCTAGTGACATTCTAGGATTAGCGTCACTCTATATATATATACAGTGGTGTGAAAAAGTGTTGGCCCCCTTCCTGAGATATGAAAGGCAAACTACTACAAACTGAGACATGGTCTTGGTTAGATTCATTCCAGTGTTCTCTTGTGTGTTACAACATTTATGCATTCTGCATTTTCTCATTTGAACAATGTTTTATGTTTGTACAAGCAAATTTATCTGTGTTCCATTTGCATTTGTGTGGGATTTAGTTCATAACTGATCTTACTATCCACTTAACTAGTTAAGTAGTTGAGCTGTATTGGAAATGGAATGGTCAATAGCTACCCTTCAGTATAGTGTGTATGTGTGTGTGTGTGAAGGCATGCTCCATGCTTCCATGTACATTTTTAATGTCAGGAGAACTACAATCGTACATCAAAGACCCTTTGTTTCCATTCATATCGTTGCAGCTGCTATTATAAAATTATCTGTAAAAAGCTTTTTTGTTGCTTTTGCATGTTCATTAGCACATTTCAGAGTGTATGTTGCCCTTTGTAGCTTTTTTTTGTTTGAACTAATAGTTTATAATATAGCATAGGGATGGGGTTGGGCAGTATGACCTAAATATTAGTTATTTCTGCTGGAAATTCAACCCAAAAATTATTTTATATTTGTTTAATATAATTAATTTCATTTAAATTTAATTATTATATATATATATACATAAATGTATAAGTGTATAAGTGTAATTTATAATGCAAAGTACTTAATGTAATTTTATTATTATTATTTTTTTTTTTTGACATAACTATTTACTATGACATAACATGATCTACAGTTTGACACATTTCTACTGTTATATTATCATACTGCCCAGCCCTTACATAATTTAAAAAAATAACATATTCACCACTATTCAAAAGTTTGGGCTAAGTTCGTTTTTTTTTTTTTTTCCTGAAGGAAATCAGTACATTTATTCAGCAAAGATGCCTTAAATTAATCAAAAGTGACTGGAACGACATTTGTAATGTTACAAAGGATTTTTATTTCAAACAAATGCTTTTCTATTCTTTAAAGAATGCTAAAAAAAATGTATGTCAGTGACACTGAAGACGAATAATTGCTGCTGAAAATTCAGCTTTGCCATCACAGTATTAAATTACATTTTTAATTATAATAATATAGAAAACAGCTATTTTAAATAGGAATATTGTGAAATATAATTACTGCTTGTACTGTATTTTAAACGAATAAATGAAGCCTTGGTGAGACTTAAAAAAAAAAAAAAAAAGCTTACTGACCCCACACTTTTGAACCGTAGTGTGTAGATACAGGAACCAAATTAAATGTGAACAGCCTTAAATCAACTTTTACAGGCTGACCTACAGTACAATAATCATTCAGTTTGGCACCTTTTCCTGTAACAAATCTATTTTGATTTCTTCATGCTTTTATGATTGTATGTTGATAGACTGATAGACTTGAAAAAATGACTCCAAACATTGTATTATTTTTGCATTAGTTTATATGCTGATGTTATGTGAGGTTTTAGCCCATTGTTTGTTTTAGTTTTTTTCGTTTGTAACGTATAAGCCCCGTTAGTCACCACATGCTTCCTCATAACAAGATAATAACACTCGAGACAAATCTGAGATTTTAAAACTGAGAGACGTTCTGCCTTACAGTTGTCGGCCCACCTACTTACAAGAGACAGTGAAAGCAATCAGGTACATGAATTTATTTGCTAATTTGAATATGTTGAAATGTTTATTTGCCAAAGGTAACACTTGGTTGGTGTGCAAAGGTTTTATTAAATCTGTTTATGAACTCTGTTCAACTCAGGCCGGACAGTTTAAGGGGGAGTGTCTGACTTCAGTACAGGGACAGTACAATGGAAAAACAGACGAATTATTATCAGTTTATGGTCAGTGTGCTAAGGCCTATTTTGTCCTTTCTCTTTGCCCCCGAACAAACAGAATCTGTTGCCCACGGCAACACCACAGGAAGCACAGCAGTGGCTCCATAGAAACCGTTTTTCACCATTCTGCCGTCTCTTCTCAAACTTCTCGGGTAAAGGGACGACTGGGCTTACATAAGTGTGCATCACATTCCATACAGGCTTCTGCTCACTCAGCAACCATACAGTGCCCCACCATTCCTTACATCACTCTCATTCAGATGACACATGCTCTCAAATCTCATTCTCTTATCATAATGTTTTTTAGGAAAAATGTAATGTACCTCTTGATTTCATATTACCTTTCAGAATAGTATGAAAAAATTCTAGTGTGAGTGTGTTAACGGTCCTTTGATGTCACTCAGGGGCCGATCTGCTAAAACTGACCCGAGAGGATGTCATCCAGATCTGTGGACCTGCTGATGGCATTCGGCTATTTAATGCACTCAAAGGACGGTAAGAGTCTGTTACAGCCAGGGATATTTTAGTTAACGTTAATGTACCTCTTGATTTCATATTACCTTTCAGAATAGTATGAAAAAATTCTAGTGTGAGTGTATTAACGGTCCTTTGATGTCACTCAGGGGCCGATCTGCTAAAACTGACCCGAGAGGATGTCATCCAGATCTGTGGACCTGCTGATGGTATTCGGCTATTTAATGCACTCAAAGGACGGTAAGAGTCCGTTGCAGCGATATTTTAGTTAACTAAAATTAAAACTATAAACATTTTTGTTACTTTAAAGGGGCAAGTCACCATTATTTATATAGCGCTTTTTACAATGCAGATTGTGTCAAAGCAGCTTTACTTTACTTTACTTTACTTTACTTTATTAAACAGGGAAATAGTGTGTCGAAATAGTGTGCCGTTCTCCTCTGGCCAGACAAAACCAGCAGTTTAATTCTAGGCTGCGACAAAGTCAGATAAACATAAACATTAACTGAAATTAAAAAAAAAAAATCTATAGACATGTTTAAAAAAAACAAAAACTAAAAAGAAGACAAAACACCAAAATTACTAAGACTTTTAACTAAAATTAATTTCAAAATATAAAATTAAAAACTAGTTAAAAAAAAAAAAGTCTCTCAATGATACTAGAATAACTAAATTATGTATGTAGCTATGTATGTATGTAACACAGACGTCTCTTATGCTCATTAAGGCTGCATTTATTAGATCAAAAATGCAGTAAAAATGGTAATATTGTAAAAATATTATTACAATTTAAAATAACTGCTTTCTGTTGTAATACATTTTAAAATGTAATTTATTTCTGTGATATTAAAGCTGAAATTTCAGCAGCCATTGCAGCAAGTTGTACTGCTTTATATTTTCTGGAAAGCGTGATTCATCACATTTTAGCTTTTATAAATATCCTTCTGTTCAGTTTCCATAATTTGCTTTTTTTCTTGGCTGTTGATGTTTACATATACTGTGTATGTGTATGTTCCTGTATAGGGTGGTCCGTCCAAGGCTCACCATCTATGTGTGCCAGGAGTCCCAACAGGCTCGTGAACAGCACCAGAAACATGAGAACGGAGACGGGTCTAGCAACACTTTCTTCGGTGAGTTTGACATCAAGTATATTAAGATCAAACGTGATTACATTTGTGCTCAAAGTGTTTGTAGGAATGGAATGTTAGGCTGTGATATTATGAGGTAATAATTTTTTTCCTTACCTGCACGGCCTGGTTATGTCAGCAAAATAGAAAAGCTTTTTAGAGGCAGTAATGCTTTTTTTCTTTAGAATAATGTGCACTTATGAATCATGCATAATAAGACTTAGGACATGTGGTAAATGGGGTCAAATAATCAGGGAAAATAAATATCAAGTGTGTATTGATTTCATGTTGTCAGGTGTTTTTTTTTTACATTTTCCAGATTTGTGACCCTTGTATCCTGTTATTATTTTAATGTCTTTCCCTTTTTTCTGCAGTGGTTTGTTGGTTAAGGTCTCATGTTTCTTTACCCCCATCTTAGTGTATCATGCTATCTATCTGGAGGAGTTAACAGCTGTGGAACTGACAGAAAAGTTGGCTCAGCTCTTCAGCATCTCTCCACGGCAGATCAGTCAGATCTTCAAGCAGGGACCCACTGGTATCCATGTGTTAGTCAGTGATGAGGTGAGGGCTTCCACAGGCTTTCTTTTTCTTCAATGCTTAGGCCAGAGTTTCCCAAATGGGGTTCGTGAAGCCCTAGGGATTTGTAAGGGACCTGCAGGAGGTTTGTGAGTTGATGAGAAGCTAATGATTGAATTGAATGTAAAATTAAAATAAAAAATGAGGCTATACAAGTAATGAAAATAAAATAGAAATAACAATATAGCTTAGCGCAATTATCAAATCAAAGGCTACGATTTAAATAAATAAGCATAGTCTTTTGCGCTGTGTGCACCTTGTTGCAAGTTTTGGAAACCCAGTGTGCTTTTGGTTCACTTTTACACATTTGCATAATTTCCAACATTTCTGTAGATAGAAGTTCACAGAATTCCACCAGTATTGCCCAAAATAAACGTTTTAAGATTTGAAATGTTAAAAACTTCAAGAGTTTGAATGTTTGAAAGGGAAGTAGTAAGGGATAGTTCACTCATTAATGAAATTCTGTCGTCATTTACTCATCCTAAAGTTGTTCCACCTGTTTGAGTTCCTTTTTTCTGTTGTACATAAAAGAAGATATTTTGAAGAATATGGGTAACCAAACAGTTGATGACTTCCATAGTATAGGGAAAAAAACTAAACATGGAAGTCAGTGGGGACCAACAACTGTTGAAATTAATTCAGGTTTGGAACAACTTGAGGGTGAGTAAATGGCAACAGAATTTTATTTTTTTTGGTGATCCATCTCTTAAGATATAAATATTGGTAACTTGTAGTCTAAAACAATTTTATAATTATCAAATACAATTTTTATATTTTACAGTACAACTGTAATTTACAACAGTAATATATGGCTTTCTTTAATATTAGAGTTCAAACTAATAATAATAACAATAATAAGAAGAAGAAGAAGAAAGATCCTGAAAGAGGTCTTAGTTGGTTTCAGCAGTAGCAGTAAGAGATATTTTCATATTAGATGAAATCATATAACTGTTAAAATTGCCATACATGACAAAATAATTGCAGTGTAGTTTTTTGGCCAAGTTGTGCAGCCCTATTTATGAATAAGTTTTAAATAAAAACAACCAAAATAAAGCATTTACTGAAAAAAAGTTTATATTAAAATCTTTAATCTGTTTGCCTGCATGTCATTTGACCATTGACCAAGAGAGAACTGTGAATATGCAAATGTGTTGTTACATTTTTGAAATATTTACTTAATCTTAGGGGTTTCTTCAAGTAAATGTTTTACGTATAAGCAGTTCGGCTGACAAAAAAGTTTAGGAACCCCTGGTATAGGCACTTAACTTGCATTTGTTTAGATTTCCTTGCACTAACCTGTGCGCACTATAAAAACATTCCCTTCACTTTACAAGTGTTGCAAAGATCACTTTACTGTTGAAATTTGCTTACTTGAACTTTGAAATTCATCCTCTAACAAACCCATGTTAAAGTTGTCCCTTTGGGCTCTGTCCCTAGAAGGCAGTAGTTTATTCAAGGACACAACAACGATGAGGCATGATGGTAATCCCAGGATTGTGACCCTCCATTTTCCTGTGCAAAGTTAACCCTATTGCTACTTAATAGAGGGCAAGCTTAAAGCTATATTCACACTTTGTTTCGCTTTGTTTGGTCTGAAGATGCATTGCAAGAGATGTAAGCTACTTGCCGAAGGCCATTTCTGCAGAGCTTGCAGAATTTGCTGCTGTGCTTGCAGTGCATCGCTCGTCATCAATCCATCATCGATAGCAGTTCATTTTCACAAATAAGAGCAGATTGCTTTCATACCAATTGTACACCAAACTGGAGTCCAAATGGACTCTGTGCACCCGAGTTTGCAAAACCAAATGCATTGAGTTTGGTGCCAAAAGCTCAAGTGTGGAAAATAAGAGACCGCACATGGATTTTATCCATCAGTTATAGAACTTAGTCAGGCTAGACAGCATATTGAATTTAACGTGGATGAAAACAAGGCTTTGAGGGATATATTTACAGTCTTTACAATGGCAGGCACTCTATAAACGTCCCAGATCACACAGTTTTTGCCAACTCACAGTTTTCAAAACTGTTTTATAGAGTTTTTGTCTACTAAAAGTTATTTTTCAGAAAGATGTTTCATCAGCTGAACAAACGTATGTTGTTAAACAACAGTACAATCCATTGAACACACAATACTTATGTCCCTCACAGCTTCATTTTCATTCCTCTCAAAAATTAAATACGATGCTATTTAATTAAGTATCGATTGGATTTATAAAATGGGCATTACATACCAGAATTGAGCATGATGTTTGGATAATAGGGTTGGAAAATAAGGCGGCTTGGTGAGTTAAAAATGAAAACCTTTTCAAAGGCAGATAATGTTGTTGTAACATGCACAATAAAGGCCGTTTCACACTGAGCGCGATGCAAAAAAAAAGCGAGGCGAACGGTGCTTTCATACCGAGCACGAAACAATTGATTGCCTTGTGCTAATTCATGCCTGCATGCTAGGTGGCGCTGACCAACAATGCATTTTTCTTCAGATATGTATCTTGTATATGGATTTAACATTGTCCGCTTCTCAACAGCATTAAATTAATATAATTAAAGATTGGTTCTACATCATAAACACAAACTATCTATAATGCTTACAAGAATACATCTTAAAATGTATTTGTAGGAACAATTAGCATCAAGCTACACATTCGAAAATGAATGTGATTATTAATGTTTTTGCTTAAAACCCACATCATCGAGTGCTTGTAATAACGTCCGATTGTGATCTGTAGTTGATTTTGATTTTATAATAGGCAGACATGCACTCTCTACTCAGTGGAGAATTAATAGAAATCATATTCTGTATAAAGAACATGTGAGAATAAAGTATTTTCGCATTCAGTGCCTTAAGACCAGGAACGACCAGAAAAACTTTTCTCTGGTGATGTATGCCATACTTCGCACAGCATTCATTTTTGAGTTCAAAATCCAATCAACAGCCGATGGACAGAAACAAGTCCCCAATCTACGTTTTTCTCTATCAACAATCAAATGTACGTCTTGAAACAGAAGAAAAGATCTGATGCTACTTCCGTTTTATCATGATTTTAAGTAGTATCTCTTATTCTTTATTTATCTGACTTAATCTTTACGTTCTCATTCGAACAGATGATTCAGAACTTTCAAGATGAGATGTGTTTTGTCCTGGACACAATGAAAGGTATGAGCAAGCCAGTTTTTTCGAAGTATTGACAAGTTGAACCCACATGTCTTTGTTTCTAGGTAACTTCTGTTTTATAACTTGCACTCTTTCGATTGAATTTGCAGCTGAAACAAACGATGGCTATCACATCATTTTGAAGTGAAAACAACGGATGAGGGGGAGTGAACAGGCCCCTTATGTTTTTCTTAAGATTCAACCGACAGCCCCTTCCCTGCACACTTCCTGGACCTTACCGAAGATCGCTTGTCTTGGAATAATAATGGAGACGATCATGGGAAAGGAAAAAAGGCACCTGACCCATTTTGAAACCTTTGCTGTTTTATCCATGGAGCGTGTGCTGCCTTTTACCTCCACTTTCCATTTACACTCGCAAAACAAATCGCAGAATTTCTATTTTACTAACTTTCTTTGCATCAATTTGATTTGCCAGAAAAAAAAGTTTATAATGTGCTACGTACGGCCTTACCGGCTCAAACAGAGAATTGGCTGGCGTTAAATACAGTATTATTTGGTGTTGTCTGCCTGGATGTCACCCCCTGAGTATTTTAGCTGCATGTGCTAGAGTCCCATGTGAAGTGCAGTCCACATGCCTCAATGAATACATGCTTTATAAACAACATAAGTAGAAGGTTATGTCACAGAGATCCATGGTACGCCCAGAGATTTCCAGGACACTTATGAAATTGCCTCTGTTTATGATGAACGTTATCGTCAGTTCTCTCACCTGCGAGGAAAAAGTAGGCAGTCCTGTTTTTATATTGTCCCCCTCACTTTTAGCAGATGATGCAATCACAGATGTTGTGAGGGACAGAATGAATTAAATTAGCTCTATACTGCCACTATTATCAAGTTCAGTTTTTTGGCAAGTTCACGGCGAGCAGCGTGACTAACGCATTGCTGCGCGAATCATTTATGTCTTGTATAAGTTAATTGTTGATTTGTTAAGCCTTGTGGACGCGACTATGACTGTTGGGCTTGATATTAGGTTCTGTAGCTTTGATTCCTGATGATTTTTCAGGTGTTGCTGCAAATGCACGTTATTTACAGGCGGAAGATGAACGGCAGCAGTGGGCATTATATATGTACGTCTTTTTATTTTATTTTTTTAACATTGTGCTTAAAACCTCTCCCTCATTTCGTTTTTTCATCGTTGCATATACTAGAATAGTTTTTACAAATGTCAAACTTGCCAGAGCACTATTTTATGGTATAAAAGAGAGATCATGTTTTACTTTCTTTTTGTTTCCTTTTGGATATGACCACTGATGTGCTAATCTTTCAGGTCTGGTAAAGGGGAGAAACCTTGCACTGCGTGAGAAATGGTAGCCGTGGTTAGTGCGAGACGCAAGCTAGACCAAGATGGTAAAGACGTGAGGTATTGTCTGTTGTGACCCTTTACCGTGTCATTGCAATGATTAAAGTGACTTACCTTTAAATGAGCTGTTTTGTTTTATGTTGTATTAACTCTTTTCCTCATACAGCCCTATGTCTACATCCATTTTAAGAACTTTGTAGGCATTTATGAGGTGAAAATGCTTCGCAAGGAATTTCAATTTCACAAAAATGTATCTGGGTAACATTTCACCTCAATCAATAGAAATATATTTTGCATAAAGGAAATGAAAAGCATTTTTAATATGACAAAATAATAATGAATAACAGTGTGACCCCAGCGTGTTGTTAAATCTTGTGAAATTTACCCACCTATATTTTTTATATTCATAATTTATTTTTCAATTTCATTGTCAGTCGCTCGCTAATAGTGTTTGACTAGAGTTTAAAATCAACCCCACTTAGTTTCCATGGAAACCGAGCTGTCAAAAAAAAAAAAAACCAAGGGAGGACTACAAATAGGCCCAGCTAGCCTAGCGTAAACGTCACAGATGGGACTTTTGTTTGATGAACAGTTGCCCTTTATTGCTATACACGCCTTGATCCCAAATATAACCGCTCTGAGAAACAACATCCGTTTTCCTGTCGAGGAAGACAATGCAGCTCCCAATGCTAACAATAGGCTCTTTAGAACTACGTTTCCCGGCAGCCTCTACGCCGGCACTTCGATGACGTCACAATAAGTATATATGTGTCCCGTGCGGCATTCCTTCCTCTATTGTTACATTGTAACAAACCGGGGCAGAAGAGAGGCCCATAGGGTCCTCGGGCCGACAGATACTACACATCATTTTTGTTTTTTTCTTTCCTTCGGGGTGGAAATATAACGTTGCGCTTTGTCTAAACATAGCGCAGAACACAACCACCTATCCAGAGGGGAAAAAAACCTGAAGTCTCGGCTCTATTTGTTCTTTTTGAATGCAGGCATTTTAAAGCATCACCTAAAGATTTTATCTGCACTTATGGGATGCATCTGCGCCGGGATTTGTAATTTTCAATGAATAAGGTCCTTGTCTTCCTTCGTCTGCCCCGTTTTAATTTTTACAGAGCTTGACTGCAACGTTGAATGCTCGCATAGCCTTCTTGATACACAAAACCCCCATTTGTAGTCTATGTCAAGACTAATATCCATTGTTTACGATGCTTAAATGTTCGGACATCACTATATCTTCGTGAATAAACTGCTATTTCCTTATTGGTCTGGCCATTTCGATGGGCTGAAGTCGCTTTTGTCTGTCATCTTGTAACCTTGTGGAAGTCTAAAGCTGAAATAGGTTCAAAATCCCCAAAGAAAAGAACCATCCAAATAAAGGAAGCACGAATCGAGCGACAGCTTCGCCGGTTTAAAGGCTCTCTATTTCTGCCCAAGGTAAGCTTATGAGAAAGGTTTTTTGTTTCACTTCTGCCCGTCTTTCCCATACAGCCCAGCCTACGAGGAAAAATGGGTTGATCATTGGACCGGTCGCAACACAGCATGCCATTTTCTGCTCTGTCATAAGACCGTCTGTCTGTGTTTTCCCGTAAAGAATATAAAATCATAGGACAGACCATATGTGATGTGTCATCCCAATCATATTGGGTCACATTGTGACAAGCCTTTTTAACATTTAGGCATATTGCTTTAAACTAACTAGTGTTTAATTGTGTTTCACTAGCACTTATTTTACTAGTACTGTTTCATTACACACTCGTTCTCTGCTACTAGCCATTAATCCAGTACTGGTAACAGTTTTTACAGTTGTGTTCTATAGAAATATGTGGTTAGGTGTTGACTATTTACCTGTGACTAGTATTTTACTAGATTTGTTGCTTGTACTTATTCATTAGGTACTTTGTTATTAGTATCTGCACCAGATTTACTAGTATATATTTGTTAGACATGCTAGTTTGAGACACTTTCACCTATACAAGTAACATTTATTTCACTAGTCACAATAGATTTTTAGGTAATGGATAGTCAAAATGGCTACTTAGTGAATTAGTAAGATACAACTAGTAATAATTGGAATACATACTACTTCTCTAATGAATAGTATCCATTGCATGAAGTACCTAACTATTTGAATAGTTACTACTATAAATATCACAATACATTACAATACAATAAAATGAATGTATACCAAAGACAGTTAAAATTCCATTAAAAAACTAAACTATAGATCTCTATAGAATTAACTGACAAATATTTACAATTTGTTTCTTCACTATTAATTTTTAAACAAGTACTATTAATATAAAATGATATGCAAGTTAGTTTAAAGGAATAAATGATACCACAGCCCGATGCAGTCATGTTTTATAATAGTGTCTTTATTGTATGATGTACCTGTTTTGTAAATGTATATTTTTGCTAAAATAATGATTTCTATTAACATGGACACTATAGTGCAAAGTGTGATGTCATACTGTAATAAATCTTCCACTTTCTGTATTGCTAGACCTCTTTAAATTACCAGCTGCTGGTTGTGGATGGAAGTGGTGCATGGATGCATCTACAGAATGGGAATAATGTTTGCATTTTAAGAAATTGCAACGTCACCTATGCAGAGTTTGTCGATGCTGGAAAAGAAAGACGTGATGTTTATGTATCATTTGTCTAGGATGGGCTATTTCAGTGCAGACCAGTCAAACAGGCTGATGCATAGTCAGTACTGTAAGGTGATTATTCACGCTTTTTGTCCACCTCAAATAGGCCACAGGATGTGTGTTAGGAGTTCTGCAAACATATTTCAGATTTGCGTCCCTGCTTTTAAATGACCTGTGCTGCATTCAGAAATCATTCCTTCAGTTATTGGCATCATACGCCAATGCTATTGGAGATGGATTTTCTTTTCTGCTATTTTTATAAAGATGGAGCATCCTTGGATGTATGGCATAGAAATTAATACCACTTATCTTCTTGCTGACATCTTTGTGCAAACATGCTCCTACCTCTGCATGATGTTCGTTTCTCACTTATTTAATGTGCATTGAGTTACATTTGCTGTTTGAGGCCCGTATCTAGTCCTGCCAGTTTTGCACGATAAAATGGAGTGCTTTTAAAAGCCTCATACCATTTGCCAACGATCATAACTCACAAATCAAGGACTAATTACCTCTTTACATCTAAAACAGTGTTTTTAAAATTGATCTTACCCAGGATTAGTGTCAGGAAGTTGCATATCCGACTAGTTTTAGTATTTGATGTATGATGTAGCATCTATATAGTAAGTCTCAATTTGCAAGATGAATGCTTTTAAAATGAAGATTATTATGTCCAGTCATGATTATACCATCTTGCTCAGCTGTTTTGTTACCATTTATTTAGGTTTTATATACATGTAATCTACCTAAACATTTTGGGTTGGGATGAGATGTGTTTGTCTTTGCTGTGTAGGTTTGGTAGCATTTCAAAGCTTTCTGTTTTCACTGCATGGATATACTTGTATTGCTTTACCATATGCATATACTGTATGTATATACATGTTAGAACGTATGCTTTTAAGACACTGTGAGTGTACATGATGGTGTCCAATAGTAGTGACGTGCTCTGAGGAGAAATCTTGGCACGCTTCACTGAACACCCAGTAATTGGCAGACGTACTGCATTATTTGCTTGCAGCTTCTGGTACATCACCACATCATTTCTGTGCATTTTACTGCATCACCACGGTAGCATTAATTATAAAAGGAACACATGACAGCGAGGTCGATTTCACAGCAAGCAAAAAATTGACCCGTTTCTTAGCATTTCTTGTTTCTATGGATACGGTTCATTCAAGAGCAGCACACTGTGTGTCAGACACTGATGCGTAAAGCAGCGTATACTCAATCGGCATCTCTCTCATTTCATCATCTTGTTGTTTTTCGCAGCTGTTTTTTAATGTTTCAAGGTCGTAACGCATTCTTTGCCGGAGATAGGTGATTGGCATGTATGTGGCTTGAATTTGATGCTACCCGGCCTGAATATTGAATGAATGATTATAAAAAATGAATCAATAAGACATTCATACACTCAAGCTGAGTCAGGCTAATGCTATTTCCTTAGCATTCAAAATCAGATTTCATAAAACTAATCCAGTTTTTATGGATTTCACAAATCTATGGGATTAAATCCATTATGCTGTGAGTTTAATTGTCAGTCATAAGTCATCTTTTTTCTCCTTCACATGGAAAAAGCCGACCTTTCCTCAAAGCCACCGCCAAACTGTTCTCCTTCAACCCAGCAAAAAGCCACTGACTGTTTAAAAATAGTGTTTAATCATGAAGAAAATCAGGCATGGAGCCGCTCTAAGCTGTTAAATTACACAGCTCCCTCGGGCTAAGGAGGTGGTCTGATCAAACATCCCGACTCGGCCTTGTGTGACCTCTCTGGTTTGACTAAACTAGTCTCGTCATGGGCTCGCAAAGGCTTATTGTTTGTAAGGTTTTAATGGGGGTGAAAGAGACCCAAAATGTGGATGCAGTTTTTCCACGGCTATTGCTTTAAACCAGTTACCATGGTGATATTTGCAGGCTTCATGATTTTTAAGCAGGACTTTCATGCTGGATGAAGAAAGCAAATGTCAAGGATTAGTTAGCAAAATAGGTGATATTGCATAATCTTCCAGATGTGGCCTTTTTTTGGTCGCATTTTTGTTATATTTGGTTACTCTGACCTTCATAATGAGGTATTTTAAGGACTGCAGCTGTTGTTCATTGTCAGTAGATTTTGGAACAAGCTTTATGTGGAATGACAAAAGTAAAAAAAAATTTGTATCCATACAGTATTTTTGATTGTGTTATATAACTTGTATGAGAAAGTGTATTCAAAATCATTTAAGTAAAAATGCTGCTCTTGGACGTATACATATCCTACTTGCCGTGTACACTCTTTAGTCATGATTGTTCATGTTTAAATTTTGCCAGCAATAGTCTGTCAGTCTGTTGGACAAAGCTTGTACCTATCTGTAATGCCTCCAGGCTCAGTGTTTCCATGGAGACAGTGTCATCTCGTGGCCTGAAGCGCAGATTCGAGGAGGTGGACAGCGGCTCGCCGTGTTCCACACCCAAAGATTCGGATGATGACATCTCTGGCAGTGACAGCGCTGATAGCTGTGACAGTCTCAATGCTCCCTCCAGCTCTCTCACACGTAAGAACACACCATAAGTTAGTTTTATTATTTCGTTATTATAACAACTACTATTCAAACAATTTCTCTGCGTTTTGTTTTGTTCCTTCCTAGCCCCTGAGCTAATTCCACCTATAACATTTGCACTATTGCAGCAGCTGCAAATCAGAACATTCCAGTGTTAAGTGCGACAGCTGTTGTTTTACACACAAGTACCCTTTCCGAAATATACTATGAAGGCAGTCTGTGGACCATTATAAGCTCTTTAGTAAGTTGTGCAACCAAGTTGGACATTTTCATTTGTTTGTTATAGCCACAGCACCCTTATCCATAGAGGTTTCTGTTCCAACATTGCTTTTTAAACAATCAGATTTTAGGAGTAGGTTTAAGGTTAGACATAGTCTTATAGCTATATAAAACTACATTCTTATCAATTATTTACCACAGATGTTAGTGATAGGTTATGGATGGGGGTCGGGGTATGGTTTAGTTTACCTTTTATAGAAATGTTGTTCAAGGACCAACAAAGGATATTGTTTCAGGAACATGTCCTACTTGGGCATTGTGGCTAATGCAGCAAGCCTTGAGATAAAAAACACCAATTTGGGATAAAGTGAGACTTAGTTTGAACCACAGTATTGTCATTTAAGGAGGCGTAGGTTGAGTACTAAAGCAATAGATCAAAACATTATTGTTTATAGTGCCTCTTTATCTTGTTTCTGTAGCCCCCTCCATTCTCAGAAGACACAAAGCATCTTTAGGTCGTAAGCAGGTACGCTTTGATGCGGTGACAGTCTATTACTTCTCCAGAAGGCAGGGCTTCACCAGTGTGCCCAGTCAGGGTGGCAGCTCCCTAGGCATGGCACGCCATCACTGTGCTATACGACATTACACCCTTGGCGAGTTTGCACGAGAACAAGAGAGCAGCCACAAGCATGTGCTGCGTCAACACCTACGGCAAGAAAAGCTCAATGCTCGCAAGTTGAAGGTCAGTTGTGTTGTTGGTCATTGTTCTGTTGTAGCTTCTGCTCTTCCTACAGGATTCTGCTTTTGCAGTAGGGTAGCCATTTTGTTTTGATTTTAAGACCTCTTTTTAAGACCTCTTTTACCTGACTTTTCCCAGCTGACACGGAATGGAACTGTGGATTGTCCCGAAGCAGAGTTGCTTACCCTAGATGACATATCCGATGAGGATCTGGACGTTGAGAGTGTAGAAGTGGACGATTGCTTCTTCTTGCAGCCTCTTCCGACCAAGAGACGTCGGGCACTACTGAGGGCCTCAGGTATTGCCCGCATAGATGCCAGAGAAAAGGCTGAGCTGCGTGCCATACGTTTGTCCCGGGAGGAGTGTGGTTGTGACTGCCGCTTCTACTGCGACCCTCGGCACTGCGGCTGCAGCCAAGCTGGAATTAAGTGCCAGGTAGGGCACATGGTATTCTTAAAAGTCAGACTTAAGTTGAGTCCAGTTGGCCCAGAGGTGTCCCATCCTGCTCCTGAAGGGCCACCTTCCTGCAGAGTTTAGCTCCAGCAGACCTGCCTGGAAGTTTCTAGTAATCCTGAGGACCCCCGAGTTGCTGATTCAGGTGTGTTTAATTGGGACTGGAGCTAAACTATGCTGGAAGGTGGTCCTCCAGAAGCAGGAACAGACACCCATGATTTGGCCTATTAGCCTATTCAAATAAAAGATATGTTCTTTCTCTTTTACCTTGTTCCAAAGGTGGATCGGATGTCCTTCCCATGTGGCTGCACCCGTGACGGTTGTGGTAATACAGCTGGCCGCATTGAGTTCAACCCTCTTCGTGTGCGTACCCACTATCTTCACACTATCATGAAACTTGACCTGGAAAAGAGAAGCCTGTTGGGTGTAAGGTCTGGAGAGGATTGTGGGGAAGAGACAGAATTAGTCTCTTCTCCATCTCTGTCTCTTTCTCCCTTGGACTCAGATGTGGAGGTGGAAAGCCAAAGCATTCAGGAGTTGCAAGAGGAGCAGTGCGACAGCCTGGCGCATGAGAACGAAACAGCTGTGCTTCACCTACAAAGTGCAGAGGAACGGGAAAGGAGACTGGAACAAGAGGAGCAGCAGGTCGAGGAGGCGCAGACCACTGACCCAACCCTTTGCCTCCTGCAGAGTGCCCTCACCAGCCAAGCTGGGATGGAGGGTATGGAAGGTGTTGAGGGAGTCCTTCTAGAAGGGCCTTTTCCTGAAGGTACCACCCTGCTGTGTATTACAGAGAACCATGCGGATGAACAGACCGAGCAGAGGCTGCTCAAAGACCCTGCTTCTGTTCTCTATTATCAGGTAGGTCATGTAGAGACAGCAGCCTTTGAGACACTTCCTGCGCAAGTAGAGGAGGTGGTGAGTGAAGGTGGGGATCCAGATACGGAGAGTGATCGGCAAAAACAAGAAACCTGCGGGCAGGATTCAGCCAAGAGCTTGTCTGTCGAAGTACCTCCACCTCTCAAGGATGGGGGAGAAGAACATCTTTGTCCAGAACAGGCCTCAAATGAAGGGGAATGCCTCGAGACATGCCTGGCACTGGATGAAAAGGCAGTACAACTTCCTCCAGAAGTGTAGAGCCCATCACCTCTGCAGAAGTTTTGCACAAGTTAGTCATTAAATTCAAAGAGAGCCTACTCCACACAGTGCGATATGTTACAAGACTGCATAATGTTATTAAATGTTAAAGAAACAAGTTACCTTCATGGGTTTGTATCCAATTTAGCTGGAGATAAGCATGTACTGTGTTTGAAGTAGGTTGTCCGTGGTAAAATAAGTTATTAAAAAGAAAAAAAAAAATGAATAATTTATTTAAAAAAATGAAAAAAGAAACTCAAGAAAAGCAGAGATCCTGATCTGACAACAAGTGTTTGTTTTTCCAGTATGGTATCAGTTTATTACTTGATACTAGTGGGAAAAAGTGGCCTTTATGTTGAGGAGCAAGCATTTTCAGGATTATCCAGCGCCTTTATATGGCCTTTGTACAGTTTCCGATACTGTACCCCAACAACTAATTGGCACTGTCAGGAGGGTATATGCTAATGCTATGTTCATGTCTTGTTGGAATTACCACAATTATGAGATGACAACTCTTAGCTATTCATATACTCAGTTTCTATGACAAAGCTTATTGCAAAAAAAAAAAAAAAAAAAAGTTTTTATAAAATGAAGTAGTTCCAACCTTGGAATTACAAAAGTTTCCAAAGGCCTTGAATGGTTTCTAATACTCCGAATCCTGTAATTATGGTAATTATTTCAGGGTGTGAATGCAACATTAGTAATATGCATATGGCTAATGCTAACGCTAAGAGAAGGGGTTGCTAATTTCAGAAGAGGGTGTTGTTTGTAGCATCCTTCCTGTGAATAGACCCAACAATCCTGGAAATACTTGGTTTTCATGTACTGTACAAGTGTTTTGCTAAGAGCTAGCATGAAGATGAGTGAAAAAGCTGCTTGTTCTTTGTATGCATGTTGAAAACTTGATTCGTTTGAACTTGCTGAGAGGGGATCAGGAGGATGAATGAATGTGCAAGCCATTTGCACAGCAGAGCAGTTCTTTACTGTAGTCTTGACCTGACACCGTTTGAAGCTGTAGCCTACCGTCCCAGTTCGTGGACGTTTATTTATTTACCACCGCTTTGTATTGTTAGGGCG
This sequence comes from Sinocyclocheilus rhinocerous, assembly GCF_001515625.1. NCBI lineage: Eukaryota > Metazoa > Chordata > Actinopteri > Cypriniformes > Cyprinidae > Sinocyclocheilus > Sinocyclocheilus rhinocerous. The sequence goes on from NW_015652416.1 coordinate 2,936,731, forward strand.
AGGACAATGTGTGTGAGTATTGTCATCTCACAATCATTTAGTTTTTTTTTTTGTTTTTTTGGGTGTTTTAATTTTTCAGGAGTGAATGAGATCATACACATTTATTGCACATCAAGCCTTTAAAGATTACAGAAGACATTTTATGGGTGAATCTCATGAAAACATGTCCAGGTCTCATTTCAAAAGGAAACAAAATGCATTAAAAAATAGCATTTTACATAATTTAAGTAATATATTAGGATCATTACCATTTTTTACAACAATTTTACCACCATCAAAGGCGTGTTCTTAACATTTTGCGAGATTGACCTGTATAAGTTCAACCTTTAAATCCAGTACTTAAAATCCAAGGTGATCTTATACATCATGTAGGCCTTTATGAACTGTATGACAAGGCAAGGAAGACTTGAGGAGATTATATATTGTAAGTTTGACTTACACATTGGCCTTTTTAGTTTATCTCACTAGGCCACAGTTTTAACCAGTCCTGATATTTAAGCAACATTACAAGTCAACAGTGCACCTAATTTTTAACGTACAAACCTTCATTTAAACCCTGTGAAGACCATCTTTCTTGCCTCTGTATCCTTACTGTTCTTCCCTGTTGCATTTTTATAGTCCATCCCTCTCTCATCCCTCTTGATTTAGAATATGAATAATGTTGAAGAAAATTTTACTTAGATGCTTTGTTGAAGCTGTTTTATTTCACTTCTGTTTAACGTTAAAGACAAAGTAATAATTTGAATGGTTACATGAAAAAAAATGGTGTCTTCAAATAGTTAAATGAGTTCTGTGATGTTGCTAAATTATTTAAACGTAAGGAACCCAAGAAATTTGTCATTTTGCAGTGTGTGTGTGTGTGTATGTGTATGAGTGTGTGTGTTTGCACGTGTGCCAGAAAGATTCATGCTGATTTGTCAGATGAGCCAATGTTTGTGACTGCAGTATGGGGTCATTATATTTCAAAAGGTGCTCTTATTTTAGTTTTTACATATTCATATTAACACTATATGTAGAGTCTATGTAGAGAGAGAGAGAAAAAAGAAATGTTAAAAATCCACAGTGGTTGTAAATGCAAATGTTGCTGTTATCTCTCTGCTTCAAGTTTACTCACCGTTACAACACCCTTTAGTCTTGAGTAAAGGAGAAGCTTCATTATGTGATTACATTAACTAAAATGCAGCGTGTGAGGCTACTCATGAATTTGTTAGCATGGTTGCGCCCTCATATGACTTGGCATTGTAAAGCTCCAAGCATTAAGTTTGATTCAGACCTAAATCTGCAATAGTTAAGTGTTTTGCAAATGACCAATCAAACAAGAAGGATTTTGTTGCGTTTTATACTGTTACTGTGTTTAAAAAATGTTTTCTTACTTTACTTTTTGCCTCATTGTATGTTAGCATGTCTCTTCGTCTCAGTTTACGGAATGATCTTGATGTATTGGCTACGTGTTTTGTCTTTTTTTTTTTTTTTGTGATGAACAAATGGAAAAATATGCCACCTCCACACATTCCTGCACTCAAACTAGTTTTGTCTGTAGCAGTGTCTGAGCTAGAAACTGACATATCCTTAAAAATGGTGGTCTAAGGGCCTGACCAAAACGTGGAAGAGTCAGTCTTGTTTGTTGTTCATTATTTTGATGTATGAACATCCACCAGTCCAGTGGTCTAAAAACTATTGGCTTTAAAAGGAGGCCTGAATGTCGCACATGCTAATGTACCTGTAGCTGAAACGCTAAGTATCTTTTAGTCAGATATATTTTTGTTTTCCATGTCACCTCCTGTTTAAGTACTCAGATTTGAGACCACTACAATAACTGAAAACCAATTTACATTATGATTGTATGCGTTTATGTTTGTTTGTGTGTGTGTTAGAGGCTTTATTAATAAGGCTGAATGGAGTTGAATTCTGCGCTGTAAGAGTGACTTATGCTAACTGTTGCCTACAGAGGAGACAAAACATACAAAGTTTTATATGAAAATGTGAGTGAAATAAAATCTAAAATGAATAAAACAACTGTGTCCATCTTAATGTGAGCTTGTTGAGTTGCATGAAATTAACGTTATATATTAACAGTATTCATGAGGGAATCAAAATTACCTTGCAGCACAGGAACGGTCCGTTTTCAATTCAAACTCAACGACAGTAATAATCACAGAAAATAACTTTAAAAAACTTAAACTTTAAAATACACATTGTTCAGTGTCGAAAGTATGAAATTGTCTATCGCTACCATACGTGTTAACGTGATGTGGTAATATAAAATCTTGTATCCAAGTCGTCAGTCAGTCAATTTATTTACATATCACATGCTATGATTTTTAACAATTTTGAGGTAATTTAATTGAAATTATTTAGAAAAACAATCCTATTTTGATAGAAAATCGAGTAGAGCTTTTTAAGAAGACCACATTAGTGGAACTTGACACGTTTTGAGAGCAAACAGTTTGAGGGAACGAGTCACGTGATAAATTAAACTTTGCATAAAGCGTTCCGTTCCACTAGAGGGCGAAACTCTCCCATGAATGGAGCAGATCTAAGCAAATCCTGGCAAATGTTTTGTTAACCGGCATACATCCAGGGGAAACCTGCCGTTTCCCTCTCTTCATCAGCCATAAATCTTATGCTGCATGAGGGGATGAAAATTTCTGTCTTGTTCATTGTTTGCCCTTGTTCTTTGCTATTGCCCCAAAATAATCCATGGATAATAATACATGCAGTTCATCTACAATATTTGTAGATGAACTGCAGATCTATCTATCTATCTATCTAATGTAAAAAATGAGGCCTACCAAGCCATCCCAAGATTCTCAAGACGTCATTGTTTGCAGTCATCTTCTGTTAAAAATAATCCATGGATAATAATACATGCAGTTCATCTACAATATTTGTAGATGAACTGCAGATCTATCTATCTATCTATCTATCTAATGTAAAAAATGAGGCCTACCAAGCCATCCCAAGATTCTCAAGACGTCATTGTTTGCAGTCATCTTCTGTTTATTCACACCCCAGATGCTGACTCTAAAACCAGCAGAAACCAGCCCATCTTTCAGCTCAGCTTTCTCACTTTATCACATTAATGTTCGCACAAGACTGTTTTTGGTTCGAGAATATGAGTAATGATGATAGCATCACCGACATGCTGTGAACCATACAGGGCTTTCAATAAACACATGAACGTCTCTATGTTCCACACAGTTATTCAGAATGAAAAAGGAAGGGATGGCCTGAGGAAAGTTGCTGACATCCCGGTGAGGAATTGCTTCTAGGGAAAGACCAGGCTTATATCAATGTTCAGTATGCTTTGTTGTGCATTTTTAATTTTAGCAAAGGGTGGAGGGGGCATTAAGCCAGTGTCCGTTAATCATGCAAATTGAAGTTAAGTCTGTAGTGTATCTGTTTTGGCGACCGCTAATTAAATTGCGACCATCTTTTCAACATCACTTCATGCCTTGCCTGGAGAACAATGAAATGTTCCTGTATCCCCTGAATGGGAGGAAACAGCTTGGTGGGTACAGTGGCCAAATGCCTCTTTGTCTCAGGAGTGTCTGCATTCTCTTCCTGTATGCTTTAGCAGTGGAAAACATTGCCACACACAGCCTAAAATATTGCTGAAATATTGTATTGTCCTTTAAGGATATCCCCAGTCACTGCTATTTGCATTTCACTTTTGATTTTTTGATTCACTTATGAGTTTTTCTGAAACACTGACTTAGTTTCATTCTGAAGGAATACAATGACAGATTTTTTTATTATACATATTTAAGGGAGTTATTGTGCTTTTTAATGCTTATTTCTATAAATTGTAGTTATAAAAATCAACAATACTGCCAGCACATATCACTTATTTCATATTTTTGCTGCATGTATGACACTAAAATGTCAGCACATACCAGGATCTGAGCAATAATCAAGAAACGGTAAGGGAGATTTGTCAGTCATCCATCACTTCTTTGCTTGGCTTCACCATTGTGTCGTGCTTCCAAAAGCCGGAAGAGCCGAAGGAATGCAAACAGAATAAGAACCAATGACTGTGCAATACAATGCAAAAGGGAAGGAAATGCCAAAGTGTTAACATGTATTTGCTGAATAGCTAAACAGAATGATGTGAATAAGAACACTTGAACATTCAGTAGCAGGTTTGTGTAGATAAGATGAAGAATGTGTAAGGAACACAAATAATGCTTTCAGTGGATTAACAACATCCTTTAATATGACGTGGTAGAAGCATGGGGAAAATGATTCAGAGCATCAGCCTTAAAATATATCACATTTACAGGAAAAAATTAATTGGCTTTGTGACCCTTGACATTTTTGAGTTCCTGTCTTTGGCTTTTTCCTATTTTTATTTATTAATTATTATTTTATTTTATTATTTTAATGTGAATTTTATTTGTTTAAACTCTTAAATACCTTTTCAGTTCCAGTTAATTTGTCTGTCAACACTAAGATACAAGGCAACCTGAAACGAAGACGTCCAATCAGAACACATTTATTGTTTAGCAGAGCATTCATTTGGACCAATGATATTTCATTGTGGGCGTGGCTTCCCAGCGCACCGCCATAGATATTGAAAGTAACTATCAGTAACAAATCATTCAAACTATTATTCAAATGACTGATTAAAAATGCTAACAGACTTGTCATGAAGTCTAAGTATTTCTACATGACGAGGAGCGGGACCACAGTTACATCCAAATGGTAATTAACTAAAGCCAAACACCATCAAACTGTAGCTATGAACTGTTTAAATCATCTGAATAGACCGTGTTGGTGTGCCAGTCACTGCGCGTCACACAGCCTCCCCCCCCCCAAAAAAAAATTTGCTGCGATATTTTATGTTGCTTTTAAAAGCATTCATTGCAAAACATTGTGTTGATAAATACGTTTATTGTGCATTTCCAACATTTTCTGCTGTGTTCAGCACATTATGCGCGGCAAAAATAGGCAGGTTACCACAGAGAAGCACGAGCTGCTTAATTTTGCGGGCAATGTGAATGATGTTGTTATTATGGGCGCCAAAATATCAGGCATTATTTATCCATTTGTACATACTAGTCAAATTTTAAATGAAAATGTAATGCTACTTTTTGAGTAGCCCTTGCTATAACCTGGTCAATGAATTGAGCTTCATTGTTGTGAAGCCAAAAGAAAGACATTTTTAGACTGAAGTGAAAGTTAATTGGCTCAGGCTGTTCTTACAAAGTTTCAAAACAGCTGGTTGTCTCTTACCATTTGGACTTGTTCTTTGAAGATTCAGCGCTACTGTGTATAGTTTTGCTATTAGTGTGACTTGGCTAAAAATGAATTATAGATCACAAGTTCAGTGGCCACCAAAGCACTATGCTATTTGGGTTTCATCAGCGTGTATATCTAAAAAAGACCAGCCAATAAAACGAGGCTCTCTGATCACAGCCAGCTCAGCATCATTAGAGCTTCACAAAGTCTGATGAGCCACAATGATTTCCTTCATAACCGCAGCCTGAGGGAATTCTGTAATTCTTACAAAGAGAATGATAAAACAATCTCCCATTGACGCCACTACACTCCAACATCCACACTCAGAATAGATTTAACACCTCCCTCTGGAACACACTGAATGGAGGAAAACTTAACGTGAGGAGAGAAGTAAAACTGTAAAAATGTGACTCAAGAATGATGGAAAGGTACTTTTTGCCATTTTATGCACTTGTAAATTGAACAAGCACGTTAAGAACCTGGCAAAAAGAGGATAGTTGACAAGTGGGAAATAGTTTCTTGACGAAAAAAACGTAAAAGTAGGCTGAATGTCAATGTTGGTGATTTTTCTGTTTAGTTTTAAACTTTTCTAGTGTTATGAACTTGTCCACAGAGCTCAAATACAACAGGACCAAGCCAATATGACTTTATTATTAGTGGTCGCTAGAGTGCAATTTTAGTATTATTTATATACTATGATAGTATTTCTTAATATTTTGAATGAGCTTTTTTAGGTTTCATTTTGGTTTGTCTTAGTAATTTTATGTGCTTTTGTCATTTTTATTAGTTTTAGTTTTTTTTCTAAATATTTTATATAACATCAATTAATTTTTATTTAACTTTTAGTCATTTTTGTTCTTCAAAATAAACTTATTTCCGTTAGTTGACAAATCAGCATTTCTACTTCTAATACGTTTTTAATCGAATTTTTCTATTTTATTTATTTGAGCCTTATTTTATTTACCAAAAACTATTTTTAATAGTTTTATTTTTAGTATAAGTTAACAATACAACACTGGCTAGAGCAAGAATCACTATTACAATTGATCTTACATTAGAGTACTAAATATATCTTAAGTAGTAAACTTCAGCATGTAACTATTATCACACTGTAAGTACCGTATTGTCCCGAATATAAGACGATGTTTTTTTCTTGGAAATACATCTCAAAAAACGCGGTCGTCTTATATTCAGGGTCTAGACTTTGACATGTCAATAATACACCCACAACAATAGGTGGCGCCAAAACCGCATAAAACGAGTGTGCCATGAAATACGTAATGTAATGCGTGTTGTAAAGATCGCGAGTAAAAACCAAAGAAGCAGAAAACCTTACAGCTGCATGAGTGGTGACTGTCACGTTAGCCTGATGGGACCAACTCTACTTCTACTGTTAATAAGATTTTGGTAGGCTACTATTAGATGGATAGCCTAAATGTCCTAATTCAGATGGGCTACCCGTTTCTTTTTTTTTTATGGTATATCAAAAAGTGTATATTTTTTAAATGTGATTGTTGGTATATTTTACCAGTTTTTACCATACTTTCAAAACAAAAATTAAAATAGGACAAATATGCAATATGATAATAATTGAAGACAAAATGTGTTTTACTGAGAAAAAACTTTTTGATTTGTTTTGATTTGTTTTTTAAAAAGCCTTTTTCCAAAAGGTACATCTGGAAAAAGGGGGGGTCGTCTTATAATCAGGGTCGTCTTATATTCGGGCCAATACGGTAAGTGCTACAGACGTGAATGATAACTCAAATCATGCCACTTGTTGAGATGAGGTATGCTTTTATTTTTCTAAGTGATCTGACTTAGGATTTTTACCTGGCAGACAATAAAACCATGCAGAAAAAATTACCACAGACATACATTAAAGGGGTCATATGATGCGATTTCAATTTCAATCTCGTTTGTAATGGGTTTTAATGTTTATGTCTCGTCGCTCCGGCCGGACACGGCATCAACAGTATGTGAGGGGCGTAACATTTCCGTCTCACGCTTGAGGTATTTGGCCAATCACAACGCACTGGATAGCTGGCCAATCAGAGCACACCTCGCTTTTTCAGACCGATGAGTTTTGTAAAAATCGACGCGTTTCAAAAAGGCGGGGCATAGAGGAGAAACAATAATGTACAGTATGTGGAAAATAATGTGTTTTTTGAACTTTAAACCGCATAAACACATTTCATTACACCAAATACACAAAATAATGTTCTTTTTAGCAGCATCATATGACCCCTTTAAAGGAGATACTTAAGCCATATTTAGAAAATATGAATATTCAGACTTTTGCATTGGTTCTTTAACCAGACAATACCTAGTAACCATCCAGAAAACCCTATAGCGACCACATAGTGACATGTTAGGAACATCTCAGAACAAAACTATATTGAGATCCCTGGCAGCAGCCACCTATAAAAACCTAGCATCATAGCTGTGAGTTTTGCACAGAGATTATTACATATTTTCTTCAAAAATTATACAAGCTGAGCTCATGATTTTTGTTTGTAGTCATGTCATGCTCCCTCTTATGTCACACTATTATGTTGTCATTCCCTGATGATAGAACCATTCCTAAAAATGATTAAATAAACATTAATCAAGACTCAAGATTATTTTGGCTGAATAACTCAATAAGGTACATGCATTTTTCCATTCAGTGTCTTCTTGTGGAACTTAGAAAGTTTCCTTCACAGGTAACGGTAACAACTTCATGTTCTTGTTCCAGTGTACAGCAGGAGGGAAAAAACACAAATGCTGCCATGACAGTTGAAGAAACAGCGGTGAGTGGAGACATTTCTGTTGTACATACAGTACTATGCACTGAACCGTGCTAGTGACTAATTTTGAATGAGTAAACAGTTTAACCGCTAACAACCATTTGTTGCTTTGTTTGTTTTATTGTTCCTTGTGGTTATAGCAACATATTAACTGTTGTTGATTAAAAATGGCTGAATGGCTGTTAGAACTTTCATGTCCTCGTAGCTTCTTAAATAGAATATAATTAAGTCACACATAGTGTCAAACCAAATTCCAAGAGTGTATATTTGTTCAGAAATATTCCCTTAGCAAGCTAAGGCAGCTGTGAATGGAAGTTGTGGTAAGTTACATTTCCTTTTCCAAAGAAGATTTCAGTTCTGTGGGAGCAGAAGAGAGGCTAGTAGCAGATATTGTCGTAATGTACTTCCTCATTTTGCAGGCAGAGGGAGATCTATGAATCACACAGTGACGATCCTCCCATATGATGTAAATTGTGGTTGATCTGGAGCACTGAACCCTCACATGTCACAATGGGAGTTCCTGTCACATTACTGACAAAAGTATGCACATCAAATCCCAACTTACCATGATTATGTTACAGTATATACATTTTAAAATGGTCTTTGCCCTATGAGTTGTTTGTGCGATGCAGCAGAGGTACTACTAAACCATACAGCAAGAACCATACGAAATCAATTATGTCATACATTTGCAGGCGCACGGCCATCGTGCAGGAAAACAAGAGAGGAACTTAACAAAGGCAGAACATGACAGCATAGTCAAGCTGTTCCAAGAGGACTCAGAAAACAGCTGCACATCAGCTGAAGAAAAGTTTCTTAAAATGAAACATAGGTTTATTGTGAAGAGTTTGTGTGAAAGGATGAATCTCACAAAAACGGTCAAAAACATCTCTGGGTCATATTTCATTCCAAAATGTCAAAAAAAAAATTTTTGGAGCCTGCTATGCTCCAAATGTGTAAATTCTTGTGTAAATTGTACCTTGCTGGGAAGAGGTCTTTTTTCTAACCATTTCTCACTGGTTGGAAAAAAATGTTGCCTCACATATCCATTTTCATCTGTATTCCCGGCCATCTCTTTCTTTGTAGTTTTTCATGAGTCTCCGTGCCTCCCATTGTTCTGACAACACTGATGTGTAAACACTCGTGGTGCTGAAGTGCCTTTTGAAAACAATACGGTTGTAATCTCTTCCAAATATTTTTTACATTACCTAACAAATGACATCTTCACTTCCAAAGGAAAACAAAAGAGGTCACAGTAAATTACATGTTAAAGGAAAATGTAACTCACCTACTCACATTTTTCATGAAAAAGCTAATTATTTTATACATAATCCCTTTTTAAAGTGGCTCTCGTGAGACATATCATGGTCAACTCACTCTGCTGTAGATCCCCAAACACAGAAGGGACGTGCTGACATCCTGCAGATGAATGATGAGAGAGGTATGTAATTAGCTACGGTATGGTGGAAGTCATACCCTGAGCCTTTTATGGTCTGCTAGAGGGAGACCTCAGGAGACACGACCAACGGCAACACTATCAGACCCTCCCGAGCTGTGTAAAGCTAACTTAAAATCAACATTATTTACTTTCTTAACCCAAAGTCCTGGTCATTATGTTGCTGTGAAATGACTTTTCCATGAGCTGACCTCAGGCCTAAAATAATGCAGTAAAATATAAATGTTATGGCAATAATTAACAATCAATTTGAGTAAAAAACAAAACAAAAACGTGGTTAAAGGGATAGGTACTATGTACAAGGGATAGAAATTTCTGTCATTAATAACTCACCCTCATGTCGTTCCAAACCCGTAAGACCTTTATTCATCTTCGGAACACAAATTAAGATATTTTTTTATGAAATCCAAGAGCTTTCTGACCCTCCCTAGACAGCAAAGCAACTACCACATTCAAGGCCCAGAATTATTTACTTTCTTAACCCAAAGTCCTGGTCATTATGTTGCTGTGAAATGACTTTTCCATGAGCTGACCTCAGGCCTAAAATAATGCAGTAAAATATAAATGTTATGGCAATAATTAACAATCAATTTGAGTAAAAAAAACAAAAAAAACATGTGGTTAAAGGGATAGTTACTATGTACAAGGGATAGAAATTTCTGTCATTAATAACTCACCCTCATGTCGTTCCAAACCCGTAAGACCTTTATTCATCTTCGGAACACAAATTAAGATATTTTTTTATGAAATCCAAGAGCTTTCTGACCCTCCCTAGACAGCAAAGCAACTACCACATTCAAGGCCCAGAAACGTAGTAAGGGTATCAATAATTTTATGAAGCGACAAGAATACTTTTTGTGCACAACAGGAAAAAAAGATGACTTTATTCAACAATTTCCTCTCTTCTGTGTCAGTCTTCGCCATTGTGGTACTCTCGTGAATGCGCATTGAAGGCTGACATTGTTGAGAAGAAATTGTTGAATATAATCTTTATTTTTGTTTATGTTTGTTCTTTGCACATAAAAAGTATTTTCGTAGCTTCATAAAATTTAGGTTGAACCACTGATGTCACATTGACTATTTTAACGATGTAAAAATAAACTTTTATGAAGCGACAAGAATACTTTTTGTGCACAACAGGAAAAAAGATGACTTTATTCAACAATTTCCTCTCTTCTGTGTCAGTCTTCGCCATTGTGGTACTCTTGTGAATGCGCATTGAAGGCTGACATTGTTGAGAAGAAATTGTTGAATATAATCTTTATTTTTGTTTATGTTTGTTCTTTGCACATAAAAAGTATTTTCGTAGCTTCATAAAATTTAGGTTGAACCACTGATGTCACATTGACTATTTTAACGATGTAAAAATAAACATTAAGTATGAAAACCTACATAATTAGGTCTGACTTTGTTCTGGTATGTACCGCCCACTTTTTATAATTAAATCAATTATCAATAAATATAAAGAAGTACCTTCCTACACCAAAATATGGCAGATTACAGAAGAAATAGATTTTGAATGCCGTTTCATGTTGAATTTAAAAACATTTGTGATTATGACTCATCAGATAAAGGCAAAGAATTACAATTATCCTTATTTTTGGCAACAATGTCATTGAAATTCACTGAACTCTTTCCCTCTGTCAATCTCTCAGCGTTCCTCTGCTATCTGAGATGCATCCTGCCGCAGGTGTGACCTTGTTTTCGGCAGAAACGTTGTGTCATGAGCGTTACATCTGTTGCCTCTTCAGCATACACTTCAAATTAGCTCAACACTCTTCTATTTACAGGACCTGAGTGCATCTGGGTGCTCAGGGGCCTCGTCTGACATGAATTGTGCACGGTGATGTCAGCGGAAAACTGAGTTTTGGGGAGGGGGGTGAAGTGATATCATCTCATTAATGCTTTGGCCATGAAATCATTTCAGTGCATGAAGAGCTTTGCATCGTGGGGTCACATAGAAAGGGAGTGCTTGGCGTTTGCACATTGTAGGGAGAGATATGGGTAAAGGGAATGCTGGGAAGGAGACTGTGGTGCCTGTCGGTCCGCTGATCTCGTCTTTAAACGTCTGTCATCATGCTGATGTCGGTCGATCAAGCCTTGATCATTCTGTAAGGGAGGAGAAGACGAATTAGGAGAGAGAATCTGTGGGAGGGAGGAAGCGTTCATGAGAAGTCGTTATCGTGAGAATGTGTAAGGGTAGATTTTTTGTTTCTCAGGGTTGCCGAAGGCCTTCACACCATCAGGGTGAGTGTGGTCAGTTTGGGTGTAAAGGGTAGATGATTGTGGCTAGTCATTTCTGACTTTCATGTCTGACCACATGAGCTAGTTTATCTGACATGTGATACACTCTAGATTAGAAGGAGGATTTTCAGTATCTCAAGGGTTGCTAGACAGCATTATTGAGTGATTTAAGATGTTAATGGTTTCAAATCAACAACTAAGGGAGGTAAAGATGGACAGATGAAGATACAGGCAGGGTAAGAGGTCACCACCGAGTCACACAAGAGCTGCTCAGTGATGAGAGATAATATATTCTGTTAAATGATAACACATCCCAATCCGTTCAATACCCAAATGGTTCCTTAAAGCTTAAAACAGCGAAAAAACCCTTTTCAGATTAAAACTGAAAAGTGCACTTGGAATGAATATGAAAACTTTTTATTTTTTGCTTTTGTTTACTTTATCATCATGCACTATGCTGATGTAGTAACTGATCACCAACACAAAATCAGATTTGGTGAAATCCGACCACATGCAGTCACAGGAGATGCATTTAAGGTCCCTGTTAATACCAGGTGTAAACAGCAATCTGAATCTGTGGACCACTAGTGATCAGATTACCTGAGACGGATGTTTATACCCGGGGTAAAATGACAACAGTGCAAGTTGTAGAGATACAGAACAACAAGAGAAAGAGAGTATGGGAGAGAGATGGAGAATAATTCACCACTAAATCACCCCACAAGAGGCCCATTCACTCAAGTCACATGAAATCATTGGAAACACAGAGAAGGATCATGCTGAGGGATGGGATATATAGAGGGGTGATTCAGGGTGAAGGGACTGTTTCCTGTGTGCCTCAGAGGGAGAAATCAAGCCCTCCGGGTCAAGAGAAACAAGAGGCTCAAGTAATAAGAGAAGGAAAACACTTGTTTTTGGAGGGTAATAAGGAAGTGGTTTCTGTAGAACTGGAGATACAGAGGAAGAATTAGTGCATAAAGTAAGAGCAGGTTAATCTCTGTGTTGAATCCAGTGCCTTAGTTTTCTTGAGTGCACACTTGTTTTTCACACTCTCAAAGAGCTGCTCATAAATTTAGCACCCTGGGCGGTGACAACAGACCTTCGTTAGTTTTCCCACAAGGACACCTGTTGTGTTTAGCTTTGCTGTGGGGTTCCTGTTTTGGAGTAAATGGATTTCGAGGAGGGACAGAGCTTTAATGCCAGAGGGTGGCTTATGATTGTAATATTATAGCTAAAAAATAGGTATAGTTTAATATATAGCTAACCAAGAAAGCATAGTTTGTGAATTGTACCATCAAACTTTATATAATTTATAATATAAATTTTTTCATATTTTAAATTATATTTATTTATATAATTTAAAATGGTTTATCATGTTTATTTCTAAATATTAAAATAATTATTATAATAAATGTTTTTTATTTTCATTAATATTCATGTTATTATGAATTACATATATATATATATATATATATATGAAATCATTGGAAACACAGAGAAGGATCATGCTGAGGGATGGGATATATAGAGGGGTGATTCAGGGTGAAGGGACTGTTTCCTGTGTGCCTCAGAGGGAGAAATCAAGCCCTCCGGGTCAAGAGAAACAAGAGGCTCAAGTAATAAGAGAAGGAAAACACTTGTTTTTGGAGGGTAATAAGGAAGTGGTTTCTGTAGAACTGGAGATACAGAGGATGCACATTTCCTCTCCCCTACATTTCTCTTCATGGCAACTGTTTCCTGGAATAAAAGAGAACCAAAAAATTATTTTAAGAAATTCCAATTATTTGAATATAATTGGAAATATTTGTTTTCCTCGCTAAGAATTAGTGCATAAAGTAAGAGCAGGTTAATCTCTGTGTTGAATCCAGTGCCTTAGTTTTCTTGAGTGCACACTTGTTTTTCACACTCTCAAAGAGCTGCTCATAAATTTAGCACCCTGGGTGGTGACAACAGACCTTCATTAGTTTTCCCACAAGGACACCTGTTGTGTTTAGCTTTGCTGTGGGGTTCCTGTTTTGGAGTAAATGGATTTCGAGGAGAGGGACAGAGCTTTAATGCCAGAGGGTGGCTTATGATTGTAATATTATAGCTAAAAAATAGGTATAGTTTAATATATAGCTAACCAAGAAAGCATAGTTTGTGAATTGTACCATCAAACTTTATATAATTTATCATATACATTTTTTCATATTTTAAATTATATTTATTTATATAATTTAAAATGGTTTATCATGTTTATTTCTAAATATTAAAATAATTATTATAATAAATGTTTTTTATTTTCATTAATATTCATGTTATTATGAATTACATATATATATATATATATATATATAATTTGTATATTTTTATTTAGTTGTGACCTATCATTATGAAAATCTATGAAAATCTATCATGGAGAATGTCATTTTCATACAGGATGTGTTTTACTATTTCAAGATTCTCACCCAAGTATGAAATTTCAGAACAACTTGTAGCTGTTGAAAATGATCACATGCAAGTTACAGTGTAATGCAAATAATCTCAGAACAGAAATAAGCGCACCGACCATAAGACCAGCATGCTTTCGAAGTTTATGTATCTTTAATTGAACTCAAGAGTAGAGGAAGTGTCATTTTAAACACATTCAGATGTGAACAGATTTACCGCTAAAATCTGTACAACAGCCAGTGGGGGACAAAAAAAGACGGACACTAGCGGCCACTGTTTCCGGTCTCTAATGTGTTGATTTGTCCAGTACCTCTCCGGTTCCATTATATCCCAGCAGGAGACACTAACCAGGTTACCGGTGGGAAAACAAGCCCAGTATGGGCCCGAGAGGTGACAGTGGGTCCTGAGGGACGACTGGGTGTCATGATACCCTATATGGCTTCTTCTGTAGGGATCCCCTGCCTGTAATTAATTACCATTTGCAATGAGCTCATAATGTTATTTATAGGGTCTCCCCGGGACAGGGGGCTTGCAGAGGGGGGATCATGTTATGCTCTTTGAGAATAAAGGACATCTGGGCTGTATGCCTTGAGAGTGTGCTTTGAAACATAATTTTACCACAACTATGATGAATGTTTGTAGTCATGGGAATGGAAATGGAGTCTATTCCGAGCCGAAGCGTATGTATGAACCGTATGTTTTTGCAAAAGCACGCCAGTGTCCTTGGCTAATGTTTATAAACCAATGAGGCCATCCATCCTTCAATCTACTGTAAATAACATTCCTAGATTCCAAATCTTCTAGAATTAAAACGCTCCAGTAATTACCAAAGAATCCACTCCGTTTTACGATTGTGGATAACCTCCCTTCATCGGTGCACATAAATCAGTGGACACAGAAATCCCCATATCAGCAAATGTTCTGCATGAGTAAGACCTCATCAGGATCGGTTCTTAATTTAATCATGGACTCTTATTTGTCTTGTAATGCTGTCCTGGTGAAGTTGTAAACCGTAGACGGGTACAGAGTGGGGGATTGTGAGAGGCACGACTGGAATTTAGGGTCAATGCACCGCTGCTCACCGTGACATGATTTACTGCCATCTTGGAAGGGGAGATTTAGGATAAAGCACCACAAGCCGCCCAAACACTTTTCTCTCCTTTGCATTGCATCGCCCATCACCTGTGCCTGCCTGGCTGGATGGTTGACCCCCATACCTCTCAGAGAGATGTACCTCTCCCTGGGCTTCCTCTCTGCAGTGGGATTTCATGGTGCTAGGCTGCCCAGGGTACTCATTTATCTCGCTCTCCCAAACCAGGCCTGACAAAACGAATTCCTGAGGACTTCAGAGGAAGGGCTCGAATCGCTGCAGATTTACGCTATACTCCCATGCTGGCCGGCTTCCAGAGGAACTGATAAAACAATTTCAATGGCAACCCAATCTCGCCTACACAGGATCTAGCTCAGAGGGAGGGACAGGAATGGCTTTTAGTTGTGACCTATCATTATGAAAATCTATGAAAATCTATCATGGAGAATGTCATTTTCATACAGGATGTGTTTTACTATTTCAAGATTCTCACCCAAGTATGAAATATCAGAACAACTTGAAAATGATCACACGCAAGTTACAGTGTAATGCAAATAATCTCAGAACAGAAATAAGCGCACCGACCATAAGACCAGCATGCTTTCGAAGTTTATGTATCTTTAATTGAACTCAAGAGTAGAGGAAGTGTCATTTTAAACACATTCAGATGTGAACAGATTTACCGCTAAAATCTGTACAACAGCCAGTGGGGGACAAAAAAAGACGGACACTAGCGGCCACTGTTTCCGGTCTCTAATGTGTTGATTTGTCCAGTACCTCTCCGGTTCCACAGTGGCCATTACATCCCAGCAGGAGACACTAACCTGGTTATCAGTGGGAAAACAAGCCCAACATGGGCCCGACAGGAGATGGTGTGTCCTGTGTTTGTAGTCATGGGAATGGAAATGGAGTCTATTCCGAGCCGAAGCGTATGTATGAACCGTATGTTTTTGCAAAAGCACGCCAGTGTCCTTGGCTAATGTTTATAAACCAATGAGGCCATCCATCCTTCAATCTACTGTAAATAACATTCCTAGATTCCAAATCTTCTAGAATTAAAACGCTCCAGTAATTACCAAAGAATCCACTCCGTTTTACGATTGTGGATAACCTCCCTTCATCGGTGCACATAAATCAGTGGACACAGAAATCCCCATATCAGCAAATGTTCTGCATGAGTAAGACCTCATCAGGATCGGTTCTTAATTTAATCATGGACTCTTATTTGTCTTGTAATGCTGTCCTGGTGAAGTTGTAAACCGTAGACGGGTACAGAGTGGGGGATTGTGAGAGGCACGACTGGAATTTAGGGTCAATGCACCGCTGCTCACCGTGACATGATTTACTGCCATCTTGGAAGGGGAGATTTAGGATAAAGCACCACAAGCCGCCCAAACACTTTTCTCTCCTTTGCATTGCATCGCCCATCACCTGTGCCTGCCTGGCTGGATGGTTGACCCCCATACCTCTCAGAGAGATGTACCTCTCCCTGGGCTTCCTCTCTGCAGTGGGATTTCATGGTGCTAGGCTGCCCAGGGTACTCATTTATCTCGCTCTCCCAAACCAGGCCTGACAAAACGAATTCCTGAGGACTTCAGAGGAAGGGCTCGAATCGCTGCAGATTTACGCTATACTCCCATGCTGGCCGGCTTCCAGAGGAACTGATAAAACAATTTCAATGGCAACCCAATCTCGCCTACACAGGATCTAGCTCAGAGGGAGGGACAGGAATGGCTTTTAGCCACTATAAATTCTCAGGCGGTAATTCGAGCTGGCTTGAGATGCTAGTGTTTTTTCCTGATTAGTTAGTGGCCTTCCACAGGTAACAGTACATTACGCATCCAGACCATCCAAAGCACGTTCTTCTCTTCTCTGTCTAAATACAGGAAACTCAACTCCAAAGAAAAGTCCATTGAGATTTCCAGAGAAATGCCGTTAAAGCTGTGAGACTTGGCATGCCAGGTGTTAAACTGGGAAGGAAAGATAACATGCATATAAAATTAATCTGAGTTTTAAAATTTTTTAGTGGTGTTTAACCATGCAAAATTTGCTACCATGATGCTAGGCTGTTGCTAGGCAGCTGATAAGCACATTGCTATGCAGTTCCTAGGGTCTACTTGTGGTTTCTAGGCGGTTGCTTACTAGCTTACTAGATTTGAGACACTGATGTCGCTACAAATGACGTAAGGAACACAAATGAATGTTGTTTGGATAAAAGCATCCCCCAAATGCTGTTCACTACACAAATAGTTTGGAGTCAGTTAGTTTTTTGAAGGAAATAATTCTCAGCAAAGTTGCATTAAATTGTTCAATTTTATTCAGTTGCGTTAAATTAGTCAAAAGTCACAGTAAATACTTTTACATGGATATATTTTTAAATATTTTTTAACCCTCTTTGTCAAAGAATCCTAAATAAATGTATCACATCCATAAAATATTAAGCATCTCATTGATTTTCAATGGTTTCATGAGCACCAAATCAGCATATGGAAATATAAGTTACCTAATGTAATCTCTTAAACATAATTTTAGTTGTAAATCATTCATTCATATTTATTGCATACCTCACTCAGCAACTGATATAAACATCAAATTCACCATTACACCATAACATCAAATTTTAAAGCATAATATCAATTTCCCCATGTGTAATTGACACTAAAACAGGAACTAATCAAAACAGCCGTTATACTAAATCCGGTTACCATATTTGAACTTAATGATCCAGAAGTGTTAATGGAAGACCTGTGTGGTGTGTTATGGCTGGGAAATGAATAATCTTTATCATTTCCTTCCCACCCGTCTCCATCAACAGCTGAGGTGGCACAAAGCCTGAATAGTCCACACTTAATCTATGGATACTCCATTTACAAGTTTTGATATGAGAAGTGGTGTTCTCACACAGCCAATGATGACAGGTGGAACCTGATGTCACTGCACTGTCAAATTAATTTTCAGTATAAATTTGTTAGACTGAAATTAGCGGGTAAGTTGTAAAGAAAACAGTTGCCAATGTTTAGTCTTCACGAAGGATCCCGTCTCATGATCTTTGCCATGGTCTAAATTGTTTAACATAATTGGTTATGGATATAGTAGATGAAATGAAATGCTAGAGGACATGCAGTAAGATGAGCACAGCACATATACACACTCACCAGAAAATATGCACTCAAGTTCTGTCTTCTTGCAGGGCTTGAATTGAGGCATGTAGGGTTCATTTAATTAATCATTCCCTCAGGGTTTCCTCCAGTGCGTTCATCCCCTACGCAAGAACTCCAGTCCTTCATGATGAGGGGTTTCCTGGGGAGTGAGACGTCATAGGTTTCCCTTTAATGTATTCTCAAACTCTTCCCTGTTAGATAAATCAAAAATATATGCTTTGTAAAAGGGACTGAAATTTGGCTTTGGCTTTGGCGAAAAAAAAAAGAGTAACACTTTAAAAAACAAAAGTGTTTTAGGAAAGGTCAGAAATGAACCAGTGCTCTAAGGCAAAAATGTCACTAAAAGTAACAAAAATGTCCTAGACATTTAAAATATGGGAATAAAAATGCCCTATTAAATATATAAATAAATGTATTTATTTCTATTTTCAAATATTTTGTAATACATGCAGCAACCCCAAACTTTTAAACTGTAATGTATATACGTAGTTCAGTCATGACAACTCTCAGAAAGGATTGTAAAATCTTTATTAACGTAAATATAATGTGCGTTGGTTTGGTCTAGATTTGCTACGCTGCTGCTGTGGAGCAAGTAGACTTGCTTCTGCTAAATGCTCAGATCATAAAATTAAAAGGAAACATGATGCTGCTGCTAGAGAGAAGAAGATTCCCATAGCAGATCAAGGCAGGTGGTGCTGGGAAGGCGGTAGGCTAATATGAGGACACGCATAGCGGGCAGACATGGCATTCATTGAATATATCCTGGTCATATAGGTAAACGGTAATGAGTAAATATGATTGGCTGGAAACATAATTGAATGCACCAATTAGAGCGCAAGTAGAGTTTCATGGCTGGCTGAATTAAAAAGTCCCACATAAAGCCAAAACATGCCCCTAAAGTTCAGTCTGAGGGGGCAAATATGCTTATATTATTTTATTATTATAAAAAAATTATTTCTGACCTGGTTTTAGACCAAGTACCTGGGTTCAAAAGTAACAATTCAGGTGACTCACACTTCCATTTGTTGTCCCAGTCTTTAAGGACTTATCTTCCTGTTGCATCTTTAAAAAAGGAGGTATGGCAAAAAGAGGGCGAATGAATTGACAAAGAGCCATTATTGTCACTTAGACATAGCAGGTGACTGGCCTTACCCATCTTGAGGGCACTGACTTTTAAAGGCTCCAAAAAGTCATGCTGGGATAATGAGGGCGGATTGGCTCACTGTCTCTACCCTGCATGGATGCTCTCTGAGTGGACTAGATGTGTGGAAATCACTGGTGCTGGTGGAGCCTATCCCTATAATGATAAGCTGAGGAATTTCAATGATGAAAAGTAATTAAATATTAAGAAATGCAAGGAAAGACTTCAAAGCCTACAGTGGCATTTAAGGAATGTTGATTGAAATGGTCACAGCATTAAATTCATACAAACAGCTGGAAGTAACAATGGCAGATTTTTAATACGTCACGAATATGGAAACATTTGTATTCGTGCCGAATGAGAGAGGTTTCAATTTCGCTTTAAATGAATTCATTTAGGCTTGATGTTTATATAGCCTAGCCTAAATTCTGTTAACTTTAGAGGATTTGTTGTGGAGAGAAGGGAACTAAAATAGCCTAGTTGTGTTAATAATGTTTATAAATTTGCTTTATTTACTGGTGTTTTAGCCTACATTATTTCTGAATGTAATAATAAAATGTGACGTACAGCCTACGTTTTAGGCAGTTTTAAATCTTAAAACTGCACTGTTGAAGGTTTTTAATGACTTGTTACTTGCTACTGACTCAGGGGACTGTGCGATTTTAATTCTACTAGACTTTTGATGCATTTGATACTGTAATGCTGTTGTTATTTTTTTCCAACTATTTTTACACCTAACAGCATTGTTTGCATCCATAAGAGTTTTAAAAATAATAATTGTTTTTATTGAAATGGAAGCAGAACTTCCCTTCTGAGCTCCAATGATCTGTGAAGTTTCCATTGTGTAACCTTGGTCACCCAGACGTGTTGAATGGCCTTTCAGGATAAGATAAGGCCAAAAAGCTAGTATTCAGCCATTTATCTTTGGCAAGTGTCAGCTACGTTGACTACATGTCCACTTCACTTAATCTAGATCGCATTCTTTAAGGCTCTGTCAAACTGTGATATGGTCCTCCTGAGGTCACCAGGCTTATGAACTCCACACTAGGGTTAGAACAGGTCAAAATATCATGCTTTACCATGTCCTGTTCTTTATTTAAGTCTTGATTTGATGACACATTACACAATACCATGTTGACAAATGATGCTCAAAGGTCACCTTTTCTGTAGGGATGGATGATACCACTTATTTTCTTTTTGACCCAATACTGAGGACGATCAGAGCCATTATTGATGCCTGATATTGTTTTTGTGATTTCTGACAATAAACTTAGAAATAATTATAGCTTTACTTCCAGCCAAAAGTGTGTAATAATTAAACGTTTCTAATGGTGTCTATAATCAGTATTATAGTATTTTTATTTGATTAAAAAAACCAACTGAAATTATGTGAAATATTACAATTTTAAAGAACTGTTTTCTATTGAAATATTTTAGAATGTCAGTCTCTAGTGTCAAAAGATCCTTCAGAAATCATTCCAATATGCTAATTTGTTGCTGAAGAAACATTTCTTATTAATACACTGATGATAAGAAATGTTTCCTTGACCCCAAAGTCAGCATATGAGAAAGACACAGTCTTAATTTAATTATAAATATATTGTGGGAACTACAGACTCAAAGCTGAATTTATACTTCAGGACTGGTCCCCCAGTCCCTCTGTGTTTCATATAGTGCTCTGATGAATATGATATAAAACATGACTGCTGTTTAGATTTTGTAATGGGATGTTAGTTTGCAACGGCAATGAGGATGAGGACAGATACATAGAGTAATGTTGTAACTCTCTACCATGCAGCACCTATGTTTATCTAATAGTTTTTCCCAAAACATTCCAATATGACTCCAGACATTAGAAAGAAAACAGAACAAAAAGGAGGGGGATACTGAGAAAGACATAAGAGAGAACATATTTTCTCTACCCCTTCCTGCACTTTTTCATTTAAGTGCATGTCAGTTTGCATGTTTTTGCATGAGAGCAGATACATTTGTGATCTGCTCAAGCATGTGACCTTACCAAAGGACAGATTCAGATAACATCTAGGGCCTATTCCCACCGTAATGCTATGACCTTATGCTGTCCTCAGCAAACAAACAAGTTGTGGTGCACCGTGACCTGCTCAGATATACACAAAATCATACCATACACAACAGTCGTGACAGAATTCAGAAGAGATCAGTATAACTTTCCATTACACAAAGACAAGTTAGGTCACTTTGCACCCCACATATTTTGACATTCAAAAGAATTATTAGCTGTATTTAACTATGATTTTATTTTTTGCCTATAACAGATTCTAAATGGTTGTTGCAAGAATCAGATGAAATCTGTGAACTTTTTGTTTTGTATTGATATGCTGACAGTACTACACTCCTTTTCATATCTGAAAGCAAATTAGCCTCAATTATTTGATAAAAAAAAAAGTACAAAATGTGAGTAACTGTGGAACATTGTAAATTATGTTATTCCAATTCTGTAACATTTCTGTGGAGTTCTTTGCACAGAGATTCCATGTGGGCCTGGTCATTGTTGCACCACATGTCTTTGCATAATGAAAACATGGTTAAATAATAGAGGTCAATTTATGTAGTTTCTAGTCTTTGTTGAAAAATTATAAAATTTAAATGTATTAATTTATAAAATTATAAAAACAAAGAATTTAAGTTTTGTGTGCTTTCAAAGGCTGGTCTGTTTTCTGTCACCTCAGATGGAATTTAGTTATCTTTGCAGGGGGGAGAGCTAGGGAGGAGAACTTATTGCCTAATTTTATAGGCATAAACTTTGTCATAAAATGTAAGTTTTTCAAGGCACAGCCATGACTGAAGGGAATCTCCCAGGGATTTAAGTCTCACTGCACAGAAATGCAAGCTAGGCCTCATTATATTAGACCTGGACATCCTCCAATGGTTGTGAACATTTAAGCTGACATTCACACCCTCCCTGAAGTTGTGAAACGGACTCTGGCATTCACATATTATACATTATTTTGAGTGGATGCCCCTTGGGCGACGTTTAAGGTCAATTAGATGTTCCACAAACCGGTACAAATGTACTTTTGTGCCTGAAGCAATACGTTTATGTAATAAATCTAGTTGATTTAGATGATTTATTTAATTAATGAAATATATATTTTTTTTAATTTAAATTTGTTTCCCCCTTTTTTATGTATTTGATGTATTTTTAAATATATATATGTGTGTGTTAAGTGTTGTATATGTGAAGCACCACGAAAGTCTGAATTAATTGCCCCAAGGGGATTAATAAAGCTCTAAACTAAACTAAATACTCTCACGTAAGAAAACTTTGTCTTTTCATTTACACAGACATTGCTCAGATTGATTTGGTCAGTGCTTCCTCATTACCATGTGACCTTAGGAGACATACTCAGACAGACAGCAAGCAGATCATATCTCTCGTAGACACATACACACTTTGTCTGCCTCGTTTTTCTCAACACTCATTCCCAGGAGCAATATCCTCACAGTCATTGCTGTAGGAGACTGATCATCTGCATGAACATGTGGACACTGCATTATTCTGAGTGTGTGTGTGTGTGAGTAACTAACCAGTTTCCTTCATCAATAGGAGTCTGTTTTGGCTCCAGCAGGGGAGGCGGTGATGGCTTGGGCAGTAGGGTTGTATCGTCACTCACCGCAAACTGTGGGAACTGTTTTTTCTGTTTTCCTTCAGTTGAGACGGCCATTGTAGGGCAAGCCAAACTAGGTCTCGTGCCGACTCCCCAGGTAAGGGTCTCATTAACTCAGCTGGAGACTCAATGGAAACAAAATGACTCAGCTCAGGTTTACACAATGGAAAAGACATACCCACCCCGACCAGAGACGGGTTGGGGTTACGGTCCCTTCACAAAGAAAGGTGAAACGGTGATTCTACTTACCACACGCTCTTGGTCAAGGTTTAGCAGTGGGACAGAACTTTAACAACTTAATGGCATGCAGAGACCTCTAATGGGGTAATTTAAGGATAATGTAGCAATCTGACTATTTCAGCCATGGAGCCCCTGTTCCCCTACTCACCTATCCTCATGTCACCCCTCCTTAATTCATATCAAAGAAACATGTGTTCAGGACACACCTGGAGAACAGTAGGGCTTAGATAAAGCACACCTGTGGAATTCAACATCTTCACCTGCTGGGAGAGACTCGGGAGCAGCTACCTTCCAGTTCCCTTTCCATCAAACTTTCCTGATACAAAAGAAGCAGCGTTAGTACAACGCAATGTGGTTTCTATATAGACTTGTTTATAAGACAGAACTGTTGCTGGTGGTGTGGGTGGAAATCATCTGAGTTTAAGGTGTGTTGTTATGCAAGCTTTCTCCACAGCGATGGTCCTAACTACACCAAAAGTGAAGGACTGCAAGTTCTAAAAGATTCAACTTAGAGTGCTGAGAGCTTCTTATCAAAAGTGTAAGGACATTTTGATATTTGAGAGTGTGGTTTCGTAAACCCATGTGCAATGTGTTTTCAATCAAAAGCTCCCATTTCTCGCTCTCTTATTCAGCAAGTTGTTGTAGTCTCTGTCTGTCTCTGTCTGTCTCCGTCTTGCATGGTTTTCATTCACTTTGTCTTATTTTTGCTTGCCTATCTAAAGATTTGGTTCGCACTGCTTTTCTCAAATGTGTTGTTTTTAATATTTTGGGACACCTTTTGTTTATATGTGAATGAGTCTTGCATATACTTTTTTAGCTTCTCTAAGCAGCAAGCACATTGAAAGGTGTAGGATCCAATACAAATAAAAAGAAATCACAACTAGGTGACCTAATCCTCCCCACCCGTCCCGTTCTCCTAGCCCTCCCTGCATTAATTCTCTAGCAGTCAGTGTTGACTGCACCACAACTGAGAGAGATGGAAGCAATTAAGGCCGTAGGAAAGCACGGGAACATTTTAAAAGACCGAGCGCTCAAACGGTGGGATCAAAGCAACCCTGTCTTGGTGCCTGCCAAACAATTGATCAACCGTTTGAGACTCTGTGACACGTGTGAGATGGGAGGTGATGTGAACTTGAGCATGGATGAGAGGATAGATGGCTTTACTGTGGTGTGATCTGCTGTTTGGGTGGGGAACCATAAATGCCAGATGATATTACAGATGATGGAAGAACCCAAAGACTTGAATTTGAAGACCTGATGTAGATGTTATTGGGGGACAAACTCTACTCTGAGCAGAACAGGACAAAGGCGTACCTAGCTCTAGTGGTTGCCTGGAGTGACATCAGTAAACCTGGCTGTCCACCAAGTTTATAAACTCCCTCATTCAGATCTCCCTAAGTCCCTGAGTTCTTGTTGCAATGAACTTTATGGCATGCATCATATCTCTCTCTAAAAATCTTGCCTGGGTTGGCCACATCTACAATACAAATAAAAAGAAATCACAACTAGGTGACCTAATCCTCCCCACCCGTCCCGTTCTCCTAGCCCTCCCTGCATTAATTCTGTAGCAGTCAGTGTTGACTGCACCACAACTGAGAGAGATGGAAGCAATTAAGGCCGTAGGAAAGCACGGGAACATTTTAAAAGACCGAGCGCTCAAACGGTGGGATCAAAGCAACCCTGTCTTGGTGCCTGCCAAACAATTGATCAACCGTTTGAGACTCTGTGACACGTGTGAGATGGGAGGTGATGTGAACTTGAGCATGGATGAGAGGATAGATGGCTTTACTGTGGTGTGATCTGCTGTTTGGGTGGGGAACCATAAATGCCAGATGATATTACAGATGATGGAAGAACCCAAAGACTTGAATTTGAAGACCTGATGTAGATGTTATTGGGGGACAAACTCTACTCTGAGCAGAACAGGACAAAGGCGTACCTAGCTCTAGTGGTTGCCTGGAGTGACATCAGTAAACCTGGCTGTCCACCAAGTTTATAAACTCTCTCTCATTCAGATCTCCCCAAGTCCCTGAGTTCATGTTGCAATATGCTTTACGTCATGCATCATATCTCTCTCTTTAAAATTCTTGCCTGGATTGGCCACATCTTTTACAGTCTCCAATAATACTCACGTCAGAATTGAGTACTCTGGGCCTTCCCAAAATCCCCAGCCTCAGCTCAGGGTCTATAGCCAGAACATGACAGGATGAGTTAGCTATGAGTGTGCTCGCACTCCTCACAGATTCCAGCTTAGCAACCAGCTTGCTTACACACCAAACTTCCAGCTCACTCACACATTCCGAGCTCTGGCCAAGAGTCTAAATATTCTGTTGGGAAAAAGGGCGGGCAGTGTGTGTGACTGTAGGGGGCTGGAAGGCTTCAATTGGTGGATGGGACTGAGACAGGCGGGGGTCTGAGCAATGACGGCTCTCGTGGCTGTGTGAACCGCCCCAAGGGGAGCTGTGCCAAATCGTTAATGTAAGCCAGACCTCTGGCAAATGGGGAGCAGGACTTTTCACAGCAGAGGAAAATAAATGAAGGATATACATAGAGGAGAGGGGAATAGTAATATGGGGTTCCTCTTGTTTGCCATGGCTATGTGGAAATCCCATGCTACAAAAGGTCATGTGGCATGAGATCTCTACCCTAAAGTTTATTTCTTTACCTCCTCCAGAGTTTCTCCAGACAACGTCACACTCTCTAGGCTTACCTACTCTGTCATGGCTAGGACATCTGGAAAGTTGACCTCTTGGAAGGAAAATGTGAGGTTGGTGGGATGTAGACCGATAGGATGGCAGCCAAGTCCCCTCTCTCATGAAGTGAGACATTACATGATGTTCTACTGTCAGGCTCGGACATTGGCTAGAACTTTCTGGATCCCCAGTTTGAGAGCTATTTAAATCCTATCTTCCAGAGGTGACTGCGTGGAATTTAAAAATAAGGGAAGTGTGTCCACAGGACTGCCCAAAACGACTCATACTCGGAGGGCAAGGAACGGAAAGACATATGAGAGACAAGCAGTGGGTGTGTGAATATTTCAAGCTGTAAATCATATGATTCATAATCATTCGTTTGTGACTCATATTTCCCAGGAACTTTCAGGGGATAGTACCCCCTCTCAACCTCTGAACTATTATGTAGTCAGCTGTCATAAGAGATATAAAGCGCAGCATTCAACTTCCGAACAGCTTCATGTGATCCTGTCAGAATGGCTCCACTTACCCTGGCCTCTTATCAGCAGATCTGGGATCACTTTCTCTTTTCACTATTGAAATCATGTCAGAACAGACTCTACATCACCTCCTCTGGGAACCGTTGTATTCGCTTTTTTAGGGGGGTATGACGCTACCACAGCATCACTTGATACTAGCGGTCAGGAATGATACAGATAAGCTGAGAACTGTGTCTGTGTTCTGTTTTGAACCTCACACTCATCGCGGTCATCATTAAGTGCACTTGAATCAGCAGTCTAATAGCCAAAGCCTCTTTGAGAACACAGATGGCCATACAAGGTGGTGGCTTGGTCGGTTTAGTATAAACAGTTAGATGTTAGTGAGTTTCCCTGATGAAGGACGACGAGCTGATTCACAAAAGAATAGATGCCTCACATCCTGTAGTCACAAATGGAGATCTGTTTGCATGAGACTTTTCATATGAAGGTTATGTTTAGCAATAAAAATATACTATGGTGATTCACACTATGGTGGATTACACACTCGGCACGCAGTGAGTTTACAATAATTTAAAAAGAAACACTCACGAAATTGCACATGTAAATAGTCGTACAACATAATAACCTTTTTTATAGTCTCTCAATGTTTACATGCTAAAGAAGAATGCAATATCTAACACAAAAACAGCTTTCTCACCTAAGCAAATCATCTGAAGCTATTTTGTACTGCGTTAAAAACTGCTCTTGTTCTTGCTCAGTTTACATTAGCTGCTAATGAAACCCCTGTTACACAGATAGGACTCTGTTGGCCTAAAACTACTGAGGAAGCCTGTCTCTTGTTCTTTGTTCATGGCTTGTGCCGTTACAATTCTCTATAAAAGGAAGGAATTAAGGTTTAAAGGTCTGAGAAGGCATCATGTCTTCTCCTCCTTGTGCTCTCCCTATGGTTTTGGGTTTATCTCTAAAGTACCTGTGATGGATTCTCACTGGCTATCTGCTAGTCTTGTTTATTTCGATGCACTGATGTCAAATAAACTTAAAGGGAGCATTCAGGGTGACCTGGTGCTGTGTGAAAGCCCTGATGATTTCAACAGGTTTAGTATTCATTATGTTTTTTTTTTTTTCAAACTGGGGTCTGTAGAAAATTTAAGACAAAATGTATTTAAAATTAATGTAATTGAATGAATGAATGTCATTTGATAATTATAAGTAATTTTAATTAATATAATAAACAATATCAATTTGAATTTTATTTATATAAATATAATTTCCTGTGGTGACTTTGGGTGATTTGTTGAACTGAATTAAAATAGCAAACCATAATGTAGATCTGTTGGTTGGTCTCATTCTTCTTGGGTGTTCCAGTGCAGCAGAAACACTAAAAGACAAAATTGTAGAGCAGCACATGCCACAGTGTTAAAGAAACAACACACATAGAGTTCCCCAGAGTCTGTCTCTCAGCAGGAAATGCAACTGTCTCATCATGCTCCAGCTGCCTGTCCATGGCTAAACACATTTATCAGAATGTTGTTTTGTTTTTACGTGGCATACCATGCATTTCCTCTGTCCGATCTGCCACAAACAATCCAGTCTGAATCCCAGCCTTTCTTCTGGGAAACATGAGGATGAGCAGATGAGACTCTCACAGTAGCAGATGTTTGCATGCATCTTAAAGTCCCGTGTGGTGTCAAACTCCCTGTGGCAATCCACTGAGCTGTAAAGCAAAGCCGTGTGTCATGAGAAATGGTCAGAAAACATTCGGAATGGAAATATGGGGGTGATATTGGAGTAGCTTTTAAACAAAGACTGAAGCACATTAGTTTATGGACAGGCAGTCATAAACAAGCTTCACCCCATGCTGTTCAAAACTGTCTATCATGTACTTCTCCAGACTTTTCAACAGTACACCATGAAATATGTTTTTTATTGTAAGAGCTGGAGATGCATCAGACTCTCCAAACAAACCAAAAACATAGCAACATTCCTTTACACAATAGCAGGAAGTGATGGATTGTTCCTGTAACAACACATATAGTCCGGATTTAACGCCATAAATGGTACACACACAAAGTGTCTCCACAAGGAGACTTAATCAGCAAGACTTCCTTGGTCAGCGTTGCTGGCCCTATAAAGCAAATGTTTTTGTAGGGTCTAACAGACAGTAATAATCAATAATGAAAATGAAACGATGACAGACCACAACGGAGAAATAAAGTAAAATACACACGTAAAATATATACATTATTTATATTTATATATAAAGTATAGGGCTGCAAAACAATCGAGATTAATCACATTCAAAATAAAAGTTTATGTCTACATACTATATGTGTGTGTACTGTGTATATTTATTATGTATACACACACATATATGTATATATTTAAAGGGGTCATATGATGCGATTTCGAGTTTTCCTTTCTCTTTGGAGTGTTACAAGCTGTGCGTGAATAGATAAGATCCCTAAAGTTGACAAGACTAAAGTCTCAAACCCAAAGAGATATTCTTTATAAAAGTTAAGACTGGTCCAAGCCCTCCTAAAACGCCTCGTTCAAACACGCCCCCACGTGTCTACGTCACGATGTGGGAAGATTTGCATAACGCCGCCCAAATGTTCACGCAAAGAAAGAAGGCGTAACTTTGATTCTCGCTGTAGTATTGTTGCTGCCGCCACCATGTCGTGGAGATGCTGTGTGTTTCGTTGTGAAAGCGAAACTACTTTGTTTGGTCTTCCAAAAGAGGACGATATCCGCTCACTCAAGCCGGCCTCCGCTCACTCTAGGCCCCGCGGCCTCCGCTCACTCAAGGCCGCGGTGTGTGACGCTGTTTCGTTGTGAAAGCGAAA
>NW_015652416.1:2966279-2968529 GCF_001515625.1 Sinocyclocheilus rhinocerous
TTTTGAACCTTAAACCGCATAAACACATTTCATTACACCAAATACACAAAATAATGTTCTTTTTAGCAACATCATATGACCGCTTTAAAAAATATATTTCTATGTATATATATTTATACTTGTATTTAATTTATATTATATATAAATATAAATATTTTATATATAAATCTAACATATTTTTCCTTAGTATGTACATGTATGTGTGTATTTATATATACATGTAATAAATACACATAGTTTATATATAATATGTAAACATAAACTTTTATTTTGAATGCCATTAATCGCAATTAATCGTTTTGCAGCCCTAATCAAGTAAACACATAAATGTATATAATAATGTAAAAATATCAGCTTGCCATCGCAGGAATAAATGACATTTTCAAATATATTCATATAGAAAACAGTTATTTTAAATTGTAATAATATTTCACAACATTACAATTTTTACTGTATGATTTGATAAATGCCGCTCAAAAATATGAAAATGTAATCATTCCAAATTTTGACTGGTAATGTTTATGTACAAAATTAAACAAAAAACATTTGATTAAATAATCAAAATAACTCTTATTTAGTAATACTGTTATACAGTACATTATGCATTTTGATTAAACATCATGTATTTTGAACAACCCAGGCTGTTGACAGTTATCTTATACATTGCACGAGTATAGGGAATTTAGGTCATCCTAACAGGTGGAGTTGCCCTAACAAATGGAAAATGAACTGGCATTATTAATGGTCAGAATATCTCAAGTTACCAGTGCAAATCCAATGGTCAGCATGCTTTGGACTTCTCCATTAAAAGAAACACCTCACCCCTGCCCCAAGTTTGTTTGTGAAGACAACTGTGGTATATTTTCACAGAAACCTGACTCTGCGAAAGAAAAGAAGTGTAAACCATGCTCCATCAGCCCTGCCCTGAGTGCCACTCCAATGCTTCTTTGAGATGCACCCTAAATGGTGTCGTATTCCAAACAACTGTTCTTAGAGGAGGGATGATGTCCTACAAGTGACTCAGTTTAACTGTCTAACAGAATAAACGGTCCTCTCCACCAAACAGATATGCAAATATTGTAATCAAAACCTGCCATCTATATAAGGTACTCTGTTGTATGTCACCCTGTTTTATTGTGAGCATAGTCTTATAAGGAAGGCTCTGTCATATTCTGAGGGTCAGAGTTACAAGGCTATTAGAAAATGATGTGAGTCACTCCAGAGAACACCATGTTTCATTGCAGTTGGGCTGCGATGATGCTCTAAGACTATGGTGACCTTCTTATGTGAGTGCCAACAATCTCGCTCACCAAAAATGGCAGAACTATGGCTGCACAGGATGCAAGGAACAATACGATACAGAGCATTAAAGAATGCTTCAGAGCCAAACACAATACACAGAGGCTGTGACCTATCAGCGGGCTTCAGTTTTGATAGTATTCAGTTTAAGACTGAAATATCACTGAATTTGATTGTTTTACCCTTGTCCCTGACCCAAGTATTCAGTCTTGAACTATGAATATCAAATATAATATCAAAGTTTATAAACAATTTCGAAGTTTACTTTTGAATTTTTGCACAAATTACGATTATCCCACAGCAACAAATAATTTTTCCTGTAATAAAGTTTTGTTCAAAACTAAGTCTAATAATAATTTGGTCAAATTATGCAAAAATGGTGAAAATATTGCTTAATAGCCACCGTGTCTGTTAGCTATGAAATTTGTCTTAATGCAGTCATTAATATTAAAAAACGCCATTTTTTTAATATTATTTTAATATTATAAATATATGAATACAAAATTGTCATTTCCAACACAAAACCGAACACTAAACACTATATCATGTGAGAAGTTGTGGAAATGACTCAATACAATTTTTCATAGTATTTTGAGTATATTTAATGTGTTAAAAATCAGTTAGTTTAACCTAATCACATTTTAAAATGCCACAGTTGGCATTTTCATTCCGAGGACTCTGAATGGAAATAATTGATTGTGGAAGGATTTATGGACTACAGCTAGCCATTCTTTTGAGCATAATACTTCTAACTTTAGAAGCCCATGGACGTGGAGTGACCGCAGCGGTGATCTGTGTTTATTTATGTGTGCGTGATTATGTGTGTTGGGGGTTCAAGACAGAGGGAACAGCGTTCCCCTGTGGCATCCCCCTAAAAGCCTGATTTACTGCCTGTTTGTTCTGAGCTCAGGATCCCTGGACACACATACTCACCCACACAAACACACTTAC
>NW_015652416.1:2970131-2990522 GCF_001515625.1 Sinocyclocheilus rhinocerous
ATTGCACGAGTATAGGGAATTTAGGTCATCCTAACAGGTGGAGTTGCCCTAACAAATGGAAAATGAACTGGCATTATTAATGGTCAGAATATCTCAAGTTACCAGTGCAAATCCAATGGTCAGCATGCTTTGGACTTCTCCATTAAAAGAAACACCTCACCCCTGCCCCAAGTTTGTTTGTGAAGACAACTGTGGTATATTTTCACAGAAACCTGACTCTGCGAAAGAAAAGAAGTGTAAACCATGCTCCATCAGCCCTGCCCTGAGTGCCACTCCAATGCTTCTTTGAGATGCACCCTAAATGGTGTCGTATTCCAAACAACTGTTCTTAGAGGAGGGATGATGTCCTACAAGTGACTCAGTTTAACTGTCTAACAGAATAAACGGTCCTCTCCACCAAACAGATATGCAAATATTGTAATCAAAACCTGCCATCTATATAAGGTACTCTGTTGTATGTCACCCTGTTTTATTGTGAGCATAGTCTTATAAGGAAGGCTCTGTCATATTCTGAGGGTCAGAGTTACAAGGCTATTAGAAAATGATGTGAGTCACTCCAGAGAACACCATGTTTCATTGCAGTTGGGCTGCGATGATGCTCTAAGACTATGGTGACCTTCTTATGTGAGTGCCAACAATCTCGCTCACCAAAAATGGCAGAACTATGGCTGCACAGGATGCAAGGAACAATACGATACAGAGCATTAAAGAATGCTTCAGAGCCAAACACAATACACAGAGGCTGTGACCTATCAGCGGGCTTCAGTTTTGATAGTATTCAGTTTAAGACTGAAATATCACTGAATTTGATTGTTTTACCCTTGTCCCTGACCCAAGTATTCAGTCTTGAACTATGAATATCAAATATAATATCAAAGTTTATAAACAATTTCGAAGTTTACTTTTGAATTTTTGCACAAATTACGATTATCCCACAGCAACAAATAATTTTTCCTGTAATAAAGTTTTGTTCAAAACTAAGTCTAATAATAATTTGGTCAAATTATGCAAAAATGGTGAAAATATTGCTTAATAGCCACCGTGTCTGTTAGCTATGAAATTTGTCTTAATGCAGTCATTAATATTAAAAAACGCCATTTTTTAAATATTATTTTAATATTATAAATATATGAATACAAAATTGTCATTTCCAACACAAAACCGAACACTAAACACTATATCATGTGAGAAGTTGTGGAAATGACTCAATACAATTTTTCATAGTATTTTGAGTATATTTAATGTGTTAAAAATCAGTTAGTTTAACCTAATCACATTTTAAAATGCCACAGTTGGCATTTTCATTCCGAGGACTCTGAATGGAAATAATTGATTGTGGAAGGATTTATGGACTACAGCTAGCCATTCTTTTGAGCATAATACTTCTAACTTTAGAAGCCCATGGACGTGGAGTGACCGCAGCGGTGATCTGTGTTTATTTATGTGTGCGTGATTATGTGTGTTGGGGGTTCAAGACAGAGGGAACAGCGTTCCCCTGTGGCATCCCCCTAAAAGCCTGATTTACTGCCTGTTTGTTCTGAGCTCAGGATCCCTGGACACACATACTCATCCACACAAACACACTTACACATACTCCATATTTTTTCCCCATTGGGCCTCATGCCTGCCCTCCAACTTGGTTTAACCCAATGAGAAAACACAGAAGGGGGTCAGAGGGCCATTGTTACTCTAACGCTTTTCCACTGCATGGTACAGCACGGTACAGCTCGGTACGGTTCACTTTTGGGGGGTTTTCCACTGGGTACAGTACCTGGTACTTTTTTTAGTGCCACCTCGGTTGAGGTTCCAAGCGAACCGTACCGTTACCAAAACGTGACGTGTAAACTCTGCTGATCACTGATTGGCCGGAGAGAATCGTCACTACCTGCGTCACTGAACTTGCGACACAAACACAAAAGAACCGCTAGATTTAAATCAGCAC
Organism: Sinocyclocheilus rhinocerous; assembly: GCF_001515625.1. Classification (NCBI taxonomy): domain Eukaryota; kingdom Metazoa; phylum Chordata; class Actinopteri; order Cypriniformes; family Cyprinidae; genus Sinocyclocheilus; species Sinocyclocheilus rhinocerous. The sequence continues at coordinate 2,972,074 of NW_015652416.1, forward strand.
AGCCAGCGAAGGACCGAACGCAACTGTTTTGGGTTCACTGATCTGCGCATGCGCTGCTAATAGCGCCGCGCTGCTGTGGAGGGAGGAATTTCAGTGAACGAGAAATATGAGTCGATGGATTACGTGAACGAGAACGATTCGTTCACCAAAAAGATTCGTTCAAAAATAACGATTCGTTCACGAACGTAACAACACTAGTGGAAACGCAAACCGTGCCAAACCGAGCCGTGCCGTACTGAGCCGTACCACGCAGTGGAAAAGCGCCATAATAAGAAACCAATGGACAGAGTAAATACTATATTACATGGCTGGTAGAAGAGATAACGTTTAATATAAAAAACAAAGGATTGTTAGTTTTGTTCCAAACCCATTCAAAGTAAGAATTTGGAAAATGCCAACTATGTCATTAAGTGTTTGACTCAATTGCACAAATTCAAAGGAGCTCATTAGCAAGTGACCAGAGATCGTTATGAGATTAACAGAGATTTTGTCTCGTATGTTCTCGTTTTTCGCTTAAAGAGAAAATCAAACATTAAACGAACCTTGAGGCTAAAAAACAAAGCTCTGGTCCAAAACCTAGTGAGCTGCATTTCGGGAGACTCAACAACACAAAAGCGATTCAAATAGAGTTTGTGATTAGCATGTTGCTAAGCTGACGACACACAACTCTAAGCATTAAAACATACAGTAACAAATACTTATTACAAAGTTTGTAGAATTTATATAAATAAGACTAAAATACGTACACTACAGGGGTTGGTGAGTTTTTTTTTAACAGTGTTTATTCACTGTTGTGCAGTGCATTTTGGCATGGCCTTCATCATGATCTATGATACATTGTTTTAAATCAGCATGTATATAGGCAAACTCAAATGCATTGCACGATTTATTGCGCAAGTTAAGTGAACTTGCCTTTTGAAAACACTTTGCATCAGGGGCTCACCCATGATGCGGTTTATGTAGGCAGCTTGTTGGGATTGGAAACAGAGCTCAAGACACGTTAGTTTATGTTAAACTGACGTTAACTCAAATGTTTGCTCTAAACGTGCTCACCCTCTCACCTCTGCTGTCTTGTGGATTTTAGGTGACCCTGAAGGCCTTCACATAGATCTTTTTGCACTCTCTGTCAACATACCCACTTGGCTGCTGACTCTGACCAATGTCCTATACCTCGTCTGTGAAATGATGTTACATTTTATGCGATTCCTAAACAAGCATGTCAAAGTGGGAGACTGGAAATTCGTAACCATACTTGAATGGTAAAAGCATCACATGATGTCGCCTTCAAAAGTAAACAATTTTCATTGACTAACACGAAGTTGAAAAAAAAAAATGTGTATATGGATGACATCTGACCTTATGCTAATGCAACATGTGTGCTGTAAATGGCATGGTGGGATGTTTATGTGGCTCATTAGTTGCCTGGTGAACTTTGAGCTTGGGTTCAATGCAGGATACTACACCTCATGTCTCAGTGTGGGATGTGCATTAAACACAAGCACGAGTTGTGAACCATTTTGTGGCTCTGTAAAGAAGGTTTCGAAACAATGCAGACTTTAATGTAATCTCAGAGCAGTTTCCTGTTGTGCCACAGTTACAGCCTGTGTTTGGAAACGAAAATAGCGCAGTGAAACTTTAAACACAACAGATGAGAGTTGTACTTTAAGACATGGGGTCAACCATATGTAACACTGCATTTTCTGTATTCTAAATTTACACCATCTGAACTTGACCCCAACTCTTGGGACAAACGTCACCACAGGGGCTTTATTTTTCACTGAATGAAGAATATTCTCTTCTGTTTCCCATAAAATAAACCTGGGTTAGGTCAACTGAATTCATCTGAGCTCAATTAAAGTTATGCTTACTATAATATGCAATGAAACAAAAAAACATTTTCAAAGTATTGACCTACTGTTCAGTAGAGTTAATTTATTGAGTTCTCAACATGATATGTGTAACGGGGCTGACGAGACGTGAGACGTGCGGATCCATGTGCGAGCTTTATTAAAACAGAAGAGGCCAGAAACATAGGCAGGGTCGAACAATGGCAAACAGGTATAATGAGGGCAAGACAGAAGAGAAATCCAAAACGGGCGTGGTTGATAAGCGGCTAACAATATCCAGAGGGCTTGACACGAGGGGTATCCAATAACAATGCAAAGGTCCAGGCAGGGGCAAACAGTATACGAACAGGGCAAGACGAAAGAGGTAATCCGAAGTAAAAAGCAATAATCAGAAGACGAGGAAACAGACAAGGCAAGACTAGGCTAAGGCTATCGAAGGGAAACAGGCTCCGTAGAGTAGCTATCGCTAAGAGAGTGATAAACGCATACAATACTCGGCAGTGAATGGTTGTTTGAGTGAGTGTTATATAGTGAATGTGTGATTAGATACAGCTGTGTGCAATCAGTGTTGTGTGCAATCAGTGCTGTGTGCAATCAGTACAATGGATGATGGGATATGTAGTCCGGGATGATATGCAACAGTTTGTGTAGTGCGAGAGTCAATGTAATGGAAAGGGTGACCTCTGATGGTAAGCAGACGGAAGTTCATGGACCGGATTCATGACAATATGGTTCTCAACTGGTGGGTGTCAAATAACAGGGAAAAACCAAAGCTAAATGCAAATAATAATATGGAACAAACCATATATAACCATAAGACCCACCCATCTATTCTTCTGATTATGGAAGCATTTATGTGCATCAAATGTTATGTTAGTAATTTTGCATATTCAATTTTAAGAAGTTTTGTTTACTTGTTCATAATATGCACTTTTGATGCTGTGTTCATCGTTTCCGTCTAATGCTAAATGTAAATTCTAAAGCAAATCCAATTGAGAGCCACTGCCCTAGCCTGTAATGTAATGAGGTAATTCAATAATAACACTTGGCGGGGAAATATTTTGTTAGAAATTAAAATATGACTTAAGAAGCCAGCTCTGAATTTCTCTACATCTTGGTTTCTCAAATTACTTTTCTTGGCTGATGATCTTTTAGTACCAAAGCAACATGCAAGACCGTGTTTCTCACTGTACCTATCAACAGTAAGAAAACAACAACGATTTTGGTGACCTTCTAGAGATCTAGAGCAGAATAATGAAATGACACAGTGTGAGAATTTATGGAGTCTGCGATGTTTCTCCTGGAGGACATAATTCTAATGAGTCTTTGAAGAGCAATGTAGCTCTGGAGCAAGGTACTCAGAGAAGCTGAAGGAGGTCCAAACAACACAATCTCAACATCAAAAAATGGAGATCAGAGCACCGTCTACCACATATGCTAAACTTTATCACAGACAAATCAAAGAAAGAAGAAAAGAAAGGAAACAGAACTGTTTCTCCAGATTCCCATTCATTAAAATGAGACAATTTTTTTGACATGTTCTGAACTTGGGTTCTTCAACAACAACAAAAAGACCGCCAACAAAGTCCCTAAATGTATCAGTGTTGGTCTACAGGATTTTTTAAACCCATTTTATTATCTGCCATGCACAACGTTTGATCGCTTTGATTAATAGCACACCTATTCTCAATAAATCGCATGATTTGAGATATAATTTATGTAGTACAAATGATTTATGCTATGGTCACACTTTATTTTAAGGTCCATTTGTTGCTATTAACAAACCATATGAATTTTGCCTTAATAAACTCCTTATTTGCTGCTTATTAATAGTAAGGTAGTTGTTAAGTTTAGGTATTGGGTTGGATTAGGGATGTAGAATATGTGCTTTATAAGTACTAACAAACAGCCAATATGTTAACAATAGGCATGCAAATAAGCAACTAGTTAACAGTGGGAATTGGTCCCTATACTATAACACTACCTATGCTATAACGTTTAAAAATCCTGTTTTGCGGTTTGTTAAAATATTGACTCTTGTCACAAAAAAATCTTTAGAATTATAAAGATCAAGTCAGTTGCACTCTGCTTCTCAAGTACAATGGAAAGCCCAACCCTCCCACTAGCCAAAATCCCATTCCTTAAACTTGCATCTGTCTGCTAACTCACATAATGTAACAGGTTAGTTAGCAAATATCAGCAACATCAGCTCCCCAAACTTCCTCCCTTTCAAAGGAAAACGTTATAGAAGCACAGAATGAGGGAAAGAAATGCCATGAAAGTTTTTTTACGTGAGAAAGGCAAAAAGTGGAAGTAGCAGGAAGTGAAGGCAGGTCTTTACGTTAGAGGCATTTCCTGTCCGAGTGATGCATATCAGTTTTCTGAAGTTAGGTAAAGGGGTGTGTGACAGAGAGGGAGAAGGAAAAAGAGAGCACTTTGATTGTGTATTTAGAGCTTGATAAGAGATTGCCAGATTAAGACATACTGCCAACACAAATTTGAACATAACTTCACTCTCTCAGAAAACAAAGAAACAGCCTTTTCTTGTTTTAAAATCAAATTACTACCACATAAGACTAATCTAGTATGGAAGTAAAAGCATCTCAGTTTCTTGTTCTCGCTTTTGAAGTTCAAACATCTGAGAACATGAGATTTACTGTCTTTTTCACATTTGCTTTGTTCTTTAATTTTTGACTAAAAACTCCGATAAAGAATCAAATGATACATTTATGGAATGTTTAGGCTTTAATACAAGTCATGAGGAAGCTGTTTCTAAAAATGATTATTTCTAAACAATTAGAAAATATTTGACATCCACCATTCTGTAAATAAAGAAACTTTAATTATACAGTAATGCATTTACTATGAAAGTCTATGGGGCAAGAAAAGACTAACTTACTAATAAATTGACTGACAAATTATGGGCAACTTGCAGTTGAATTTACTTTAAACTTTCTTTAAAAAACTGCACATATTCAGTCTGTTTTAAGTAAAATACATGTTAAGATCAACAAATGAAACTGAACTTCACAATGTTATGTGAGCTTTAGAGCAAGTATGCATGAAGGCCTTGAAGTGAAGGACATGTGCATTTGGTATCATGTGAATATAACACCTGTGCATATATATCTATAAATGCAAATGAATATGAGTATGTATAATATTTACAGTATAGCTGTCTTAAAACAGCTCGCCAGCTGTTTGAAGTACAGCATGCACCACTCACACTATTTTTTGTTGTGCTCACTATTGGTTGCCATGGCAGCATTTGTGAAGTCGCAATTCAAGTATGTAAGTCCCCCACCTACAAATTTGTCCAAGTAAAAGTTTAACCAAATATACAAGGTATTTACAAGCCATATTGTAAAATAGTATTGTATAGGGAACACGTATGTTTTTGAAGTGAAGTATGAAATCAATTTGGCTTTTTCTGTTTAAAACCTCACAAGAAATCTTAACCTAATGTTTCCAGAAAGCTTTCTGTGTGGGGTTACAATTAAAATTCAGTGCTCAGAGTGTGATATCCTGTCAGATATAGTTTTAACAAAAAGTGCTTTTTTTTCAGAAGTGTGACAAACCTCAAGAGATGTCTGACACACAGACGAAAGACTCATCTAGTGTAAAGTGTCTAAACTCAAAGACGCCTTGAATGTTCTCTAGACTCCAGTCATTCATGACAAACCTCTTGACTCAGAATGGAACAACCAAGAACAGCAAATTTCAAGTCAAGTCACTTGGCTACCAAATAGTAACCTATCACTTTCTGTATAGACATACTTAGTCCCTTTAAATACACTCATTGTGTGGGTGAAAACTTAAAAGCATAGTTCACTCAAAAATAAAAATTCAGTCATTATTTATTTGCATTCATGTCATTCGAAACCTGTATGACATTCTTTCTTCTGTGGAACACTGTATCTACAATGAAAATGGATGTGGACCAGGAGCTGACAAGCTCCGAAAAGGACAACAAGCATACCATACGACTCAATATTCAAAGTCTTCTGAAGCCATATGATAGCTTTGTGTGAGGAACAGACTGAAATGTAAGTTAATTTAAGATCGTTACAGTAAATCCTGCATGACAGGCTTGTGGCCATTATTCACTTTTATTGTATTGAGCTTGGACATTCTGCTATAAATACCTCATTTTGTGTTCCACAAAAGAAAGCAAGCCAAATGGATTGCAAAAAATTAAATTTTTGGGTGAACTATCCCTTTAAGTCCTCAAAACCTGTGGGAAAAAAATCACATATGTTCAAAGTATTTGTGTTCTCACACATTAATAGCTATGCTGGACGGCTTTGAAAAAAGTGGCATACCAACTTTGCATATGTAGCACCGCTAGTTAAGACATTTTTTGGCTACCGCCTCCACTTGTTAATGCCCCTTCATGTATGACAACATCCAAGCAATATCCTGAGAATTTTTTTTCGCGATCACCAACTTCACGCACTCAGAATTTAGGCCTACTTTGGCCAGTCTAGTTTGATAACGCTTTAAATTAGTGATGAGAATCGTGACTATATATGAATCCGTTTTTTTCGAGCGGAAAGAATAATTTGAAACTTTGTTTCAAACAACAGATTCAGTGGTTCTTTGCGCCATGACGCAATTACGTTGTGCACGTCGTTCCCATCAGCGTGGCATATTACACGATCTAAACATTTCAATAACGCGATATTTAATGAAACAATGCAAAGGCGCTGGTTTTCCGTTTTACTAAAATACTGTTTATTGAAACCACATCTATTTTTATGTGTGGTTTTGTGCGTAATCGGATAGGTTTGAACGAGATTCTTAGTTCATTGATTCAGTGAGTTGACTCGAGCATAGCTCTCGCGAATGAATCGTTAAGATTCCTTTTGTGGTTCATTTATATGTCGGATTCAAAGGAAAGATTCGTTCACGAATCGAACCTCATTAGTATGAAATAAATGAACATTTTGTGGTCGGTCTGAATTTAAACAAGACGAAAAGTTTGGTTGAAATTGGTGTGGCTGTGGTCCGACAGCTGTGAGCTCCCCCCTTCACACCAAACTTTCCCAAATAGAAGGCTTCTCACGGCGAGTTCCCTGTAGCCACACAGCCAAATTTGGCTCCCCATTTCAATCCCTTGGGCAGAGGCTGAATCAACTATTAAACAACACAGTCTAATTCCAGTCGGTGTAGTGGCTTTTTACAGCTCAGAGACGCGCAATTTCCCAGCTCCGTGTGTCTTGACGGTGTCAGATCTATAAATGGAGATTGCTCAGTGTACAGGCTTGTGTATTATAAACAACATTTCTCCAAATTAAAACTGACTCATAGTCTAATACCTACACGTGGAATTTGTAGTATTGCTCCAAATCAGTGATGGCTTTCTTGGCAAGCTTTATCAGCATTTAGCGTCTATATCTCGATGCTGAGAAGGTTCATGTTGAAGGCAACAAGTTTGGAGATCGTTTTTTGGAGGATAACGAACTTTGAAAACAGCTCTTTCATTGTTTAAAAGGTTAATCATTCATTCAGCTATCTTTGACCACTATGCAAAGAGTCCTTCAAGTGGACAGATAAACTGTTGAACAGGTCACACACGTTCTACGTTTTTTATTTTTCTTCTTTAAGCTAGTATTTTATTTATTTATTTATTTTAATTTTAGTGAACATAATATTTTATCAGTAGCTAATTCTTGATGATGCGTTCCCCGGTTGTACATCAAACCATTAAATTATGTAGGCCTACTTAAACCATAAGTAAAAACTGTCATGACATCATCCTTTCAGGATATGAATTCTACAAGGACAAGTAAGTGTCTCTTCGTTTTTTCCCCTATTTATTTGTTTGTTTGTTTATTTATTTATTTAATTTAGCTTTAAATGGCACAGTGTAGGCTATTATTGAACATAATTATTAAAATACTAAATTTTAAATGTAATTATATGTCATTTTTTAAAATAAACTTAATAAAATTTAAATATCAGCTTTCAAAATGCTTTCTAATCAGCTTTGTAAAAAAATCCCTAAATGGTTTAATCTCGTTGCTTTATTCAATGCATGTCTCCTCATTTGATTAATTAAGTTATCTAACAGCAAGTTGTACAGCTCTTTTTTTTCTCCACTTTGTGAATTGTGCTCTTAGCTCCACCTCTATGGGAGTTTGTCACGAGTGAAAGAACTGAACCTCCTCCTAATACCCCTTCAATTAAGCTGGAGGGAGGACGCAGAAAGGAGAGAAGGGGTCAGATAGACGGAGGCGCGGTACCAGAGCGCTTGGAAAAATAAGGATCCGACTGATACGCTTCACTGAGGCATGCGCTTTGCGTAAGGCAGCATCTTCAGGAGGATTCCGCTCAAGTGCCCTCTTTTGTTCTGAAAGAAGTTTAATAAAGAAGTGGATTGTGACATATCGATTACTATGGGCTCCAAAAGGCACCGTTCAAAGACTTCAGCGTCTTCACACAGCCCGAGCTGCTCTCCAATGGGACTTTCACTGTTGATTCTTCTACCTTTGTCTGTTGCCTTCAACTTGGATGTGGAGAACCCAGCGGTGTATACTGGACCCAACGGTAGTTACTTCGGGTACTCGGTGGACTTTTACATGACTGACTCAAGGTAGGTTTCCTTCTTTGATTTTATATATTGAAATTAAAGAGGCTTGGCTTGCGTTCAAAGACAGTTGCCCAATGTACAGTTATTTAATTATAGACCATGTAAATGCTGTTTAATAACTTTAAATGCCACATATTGGTGTTTTTTGTCCACCCTGCTATTGCTGTTTATCCTGCTATGACTGTGTGGATGTAAGTTTTTCCCTATGCATTTTTATCTTAGAAATGTTAATGTAGGGACACACCTCTCTGACCTCAGAATAGAGTTTTTCACAGTATGAAGTACAGTACCATAGTATGAAGTGTTACTGTCATTCAAATCCAAGAAATGTACTGTTTTATATATTAATGTGATGAAGGAAGACTAGCCAAGTTTTTCAACCGAGGGTCTCTGAATGTACTCAAGGGGCAATGAAACCAGGGGTATCCCCCAACTGTTGTTTACATTCCCAGCACAGTCTGTGCATTGCCATTTAGATCAAAGCTTATCTCCACAGTTGGGGAGCGACAGTCCTATAAGTGTGGTTTTGTGTTTGTTTAGTGCAAGCCTGAAGTGTGTGTGCATTTTTAGATGTGAGCGGATGACAATGCCTCTGTCAGTGGCATCGCTGGTGGTTTTTCTATAAATAGGAATTGACTAGAGTTAATGATGTCATAGTAAGGTACCAGCTCTCCTAAAGGGGAATGAAGATTGCCCCCCATAATTATCCCTGATTGCATGTGTTATGGTCACTTAAACCTTCAACATAATCTAACAGGAGAATCTCCAACCATTCAAAGATGACCGTTGCTAGATTATGAGTAACCCTTGGGAAAAACCTGAACTTTTTCAATGATGTAGATAAGTCACAGAACGCATGTTTTGAGGGTTAAAGACTGATCTTAAGCGATGCTTCATTGCTTGGCTAATATCTCAGAGGAGTGTGTGTGCACCTATAAGTGTGTGTTTCTCCGTTCTGGGTCTATGATGATGTAATTCGGCATGGTATTACAACTCCGAGTCCTTACCCTGTACTTCCAGTCTAATACTCTAGACCGAACGCCCCCCGACTCCTACACGGCATCTTGGCCTCATTCTTATGAACTGTGAAGTCATGGCAAGAGGCAGCTCTCTCAATGATGACTTCATCTGAACTTTTCACTCCCGAGATGTCGTCGTCGTAGAGGAGGATGGATAGGCCTCAAACTGGAGGCTGAGTGAAGGGGTGAAAGAATGTACAATATCAAGAGTTTTCTTCCCAGGCGTTCGATAGAATGTGTATTTCTTAATTTTCCGGTGCTGTATGTCAACCAGCAGCTGTCTGTGGGCTACTGAAATTGACTAACTGATCTTGTGTGTGTGTGTTTTATTCATTAATTTCATTTTTTATAAATTATTAGATTTTTTTAAGCTTTGAAGTTAATTTTATTTTATTAAAATAATTCAGGAATCATTTTATCTTAGATCCTCTCTAAAGTATCAGTGCTATCAAAACATACATATTCACTAAATTCACTCCTATACGACTTCAAATCATCTATGCAATATAAGTTAATTTATTGCATTATATTTTAGCTGTTTAGTGTTTACTATATTTATTTGTTGAATTTTTGACGGTTACCCTATTGAATGGCTGTGCATTTTTGGATTTAAATATTTTTTAACTGTTAGCATATGTAAACATTTTTGACACAGAATTTCATCTTTTTGAGCACAAAAACATGTCTTTTATGGAAACCCCCCTTAGAACCAGGTCTGGTCTGTGTTTCCCAAAAGCATCGTGAGCCTAATTAGATTGGCTCCGGTGGTATCTACAATGTTGTCTACCATTTACTTGGCTTACGATGCTTTTCAGAAATGCAGTCCTGAATGTGGTCTGATTCTGAAGGACACAAATTTATTCAGGGCCTCCTTAAAACTCACTAACTGACTAATCAGTCGGACAACCCAACACTGAGTGAAAATATGTAGTTTTGGACCTTTCTATTACGTCATGCCATAGTTAGAAGTTACAGCAGTTTAAATGGCATACTTCCTGCTATGTATTTGGTGAAAAACAGTAGGCTATGTAAGAAAAGTTGTAAGTCTGAAACCACAATATTCATAAAACAATAGGCGAAAAGTACCCGGATGACTTCCTACTTTCGGACACTTTACTATCCCAAGAGGCCATGGGAGAGGATTTGTGAATGACAATGAAGCAACCCAACTGACGCTGTAGGTCACATGACAAAGACAACATGGCGAATATGGTATGCCTGGATGACATTCATACTACAAACATCTATACTATATAGAACATACTTTTGTAATGGCCACAAAGTAACTACTTATTTAAGAGAAGTGCCTTATCAGAGAGTATGCAATTGTGGACACAGCCATTGTCTGATTTGCACCAAGTTCATGTTTATTTAGTGGATACAATGGTAATTTCATACTCAGTACTGACACCTAGTGGCGTGGATGCTTTATCAAATGCAAAGGTAACATTTTTCATATAAATATTGTTGCTGAAAGCCCTATTTGTATGAATATTGTAATTTATTCTACAAGAATATATTAGATGTTTTACTTGATTAAGAGATAAATGTTTTCGTGTGGAAATTGATATGACAAATCTTCATCTCAGTATCTTTTTATTTTATTTAGCCGTAAGTTTTAAGTGGAAAAGTGAGAGTGTTAGACATAAATAAAGATACATCAAAGTTAACACAATTCTCACTCTTCACTTCCTTAAAATACACCTTTTAGCATGTTGTTATTATGCTTCCACTTCAACTTCCCTCTGGTTTGATAGTTAGTGCATTAATTGGCATAGCAGGTAGTGCAGAGCTGGCTTTTTGCGAGTCCAGCCAAGTGCTCTAGATATGGCTGACCTCTCAGCACCTGGTGTAGTGATGTTGATTTGAACCATATCCTTTGGGAGGAAATGTTTTTGTGGTGACATTTAAAATCTGCCCGTGTAAAACGGGGTGGGGGCATTTATCAGATCAACAGTCGAGGGCATGTGTGCCGTTTTAACGGTTATTCCAGACCAGCACAACACTGGAGCAGACATTGCACAAGTGTTTTTTTTTACGAGGCTGTGAAGTTTTATTGTTGGAACTAGAGATGGTTGTTGCATCTTGCAACATTCCAATGCATTTTGCAAACGTTGAAACCGTTTGACTGCGAGTGAATCCGTTAATCATGTGATTCATTTTCTTGCACAAAGTTTCATTTTTTGTATTAATACAAGGAGATTTAGTGACTGCTTTCTGGTTTTCCTCCATTACTATGCAGTTCTCCTCAGGGCTCTTGGCACGCCAGCTTTGTGAGTGAGTTGTCGTCCCCCAGTGCCAGCTGACCCAGCAGTCACTGCTTTGTTCATCATCTTTGGGCCGCAACTCCCAGACAGCAGAACAGAGCACGTGCGGATCAGGTCTAGCGAGCAGATGGGGGCCACAGAAAGATCTTCTTCGGCCCACTTTTATCCATCTCGTTATTAACTGCTTCCATCAAAACCGCTTAGCTGCTTAACGATGCAGAGACAGACTGGCATCCGAGTTAATGCTCGCTGGCGTCGCGCAAAGGAAAACACCCAAAAACGAACCGTCCGGGCCTTGAATTTCACTTTGGCTTTCTTTGCTTTTGAAAATGTTAGTTCATTGAGGTCATTGGATTTTTCTTGATGTCGGAGAGTTGCAACAGTGTACACTTTGTGTTGGATCCGCTCCACATTTTCTGGGAGGACGTGGTGTGCTATCACTGTAACCGTTTTTGCTAATAACAACATTCAAATTCTGCTTGCCTTTTGAATAGCTTGATAATTGTTCAATTTTGTTTGTGCAGAGTTTCAGAAATCTTCCTAAGGCCACAAACTGCAATCAGTCTTAAGCATTACACTCTTGTTAATATGTCTGGTGGCCATGGGAAAACTGAGATAATCACAAATAACTAAAGTTACTTACAGAAGTGACTGATGATGGTAATGAATTGTTCTTGGCGTGCATATTGAAATCCAATTAGATTGATTGATTTTGTTGTTTTTTGACACACAAAGATAGGAAAAACACTACCATTCAAAAGTTTGGACACTGTGAGATTTTTAAAATGTTTTTAAAACAAGTCTCTTATGCTCAGAAAGCCTGAATTTCTTTGATTAAAATACAGTAATATTTTGAAATATTTTATTTTAATATATTTTAAAATGGAATTTAGATATTCCTGTGTTGGCAAAGCTAAATTTTCAGTAGCCATTACTTCAGTCTTCTGTGTCAAATGATTCTTCAGAAATCATTCTAATATGCTTATTTGTTGCTCAAGAAACATTTCTTCTTATTATCAAGTTTTAATTTTTTTTGTGGAAACTGTGAAGCATTTGATGGATAGAAAGTATCAATTTAAAAATCTTTACTGCTATTTTTGATTTAATTTTATGCATTCTACCTGAATTAAAGTTTTAATTTAAAATATAATATCCTTAAACTTTCAAACAGTAATGTGCTAAGTCCTAATGTAGTATACAAAGCTTCCCCGAAAATTCCCTGTTTGTTTCTTTTTTTTCATGCAGTTTTCTGTGCCATTTACAATGCCATGTAATGATGGCAGATGGAGGTTTTGTGTGTTTTGTCTGCTTGTGATTTTCTTGCACCTTCATTAGCAGCCAGTGTGGTTTCTTGGCAAGCTTAAGCATTTATAACAGCGTTCGAGTGACATAAGTTAAACAGCTGGATGATAATGAAGTATGGAATGGGTGGGAGAATGTTTTAAGCAGAAGGTGGTGGAAATTAAGGCATTTGCCATCTGATGGCCTCTAACCATTAGTGCCATTAGTTTTGCGCGATCAGCATCTTTCACTCAACGTTTTCTCACCACAACTTAAGTAGATGATATATGTGGTGTGCCAATTCATTTTTATAGTTTTAATTCTGGTCTGATTACCAAACCTCAGAAGCGATGGGTTAACTGTTTAGATGTCCTTTGCCTCAGTGGTGAGTATCTAGCAAGCGTAGCATTTTAGTGGTAACGTATTCAAGCCGGATTTTCAGACTAACTCAATTAGCTTAATTACAGCCACCCCTAGAATGGTGTTTGCATCTTGGTTTGAATCGGTGGTTGTCTCTCTCAGAGATACCACAAGGGGTGTTAAAGTTGTTTTTCTTCCTTAAAGTAAAATCAAAACTGACTCTGTTTACTTTGTGTTCCCGTTTTTATTGCGAGTGATTCTTTGGTGCTTTGCTTCTGAAATGATTTTGAAGAATGCTTCAGGTGGTTTTTGTCATACAATGAAAGTGAATGGGGTCCAAAACAAAATCAAACCCTGTTGATTTTCATTGTATAGACAAAAAACAAATTGAAATGTTTCAAAATATATATTTGTCATACAGGTTTATGGAAGACATGAGTGTAAGTAAATGAAGGCCCACTGTTGCAAAAATCCAGCACTGACCTCTGACCTTCGCAATAATTCTGATCAGCAACTACTTACAGATGCTAATAACAGTTAAAGCAAAATTTGTTCTCCATATAACAGAGTTGAAACAACATTCTGTTGTTCTCTTACAAGGCCAGATTGTTTTAATTAAAATTAGCTTCACTTTGGCATTTGTTCTGCTGGAAGGCCCCCTGAAGTCTTTCTCATTTTATGTGGAGCTGTTACAAAAGCTAGCATCTAAGCCAAGAGCAATCTGGCTCATATCATTATGCTAATGTTAGCCCAACATTTAAGCATTTAGTGGAGAAAATAAAGAAATTTAAGAGCGATGTTACCCCCCCCCATAAAATAAACCCCCATTACATGCTAATTGTTTCTTATTTACAGTTCTTTCAGATCGTTATCAAAACGGCACAATTTAGGCTACGTTTCTTGAGTGTCAAGTGGAAGACAGTTATTTTCAGCAATTTTGTGTTTCTAAGTTTCCTGATAGTGAGTTTTGTATATTATAATTTTGCATCAAAGTGGCATATTTGAATGTGCATTTAGGTCTTATTTAATGTGAGAGTAGCCTATGTGTGCCACATAATTAGGTTTTTGTTTTGCATATAAATGCACAAAGTTACTTGCTTTCTCATGCTTAAACAGAAACATTGTGGTGTAATTTTTTATTTTAAATGAATGAATATTTAAAACATGACCTGGTTTTGCATTACGTGGAAACTTCCAGTGACTTTCAAGATAAAACTCCAACGTAATGAGACTAAATGAGTGTAATTTATCATAACAGAAGTGCAATGACTGTAGCTGCACTGTAACTGTACACTTGTGAGCAGTCAGCCAAAGCAGTAGTGTAAGTGTACAGCGTTCCAGGAACTTGAGCAGAAGAGCGCAAGTGCTTGGGAAAGCTAGTGAATTTGCAGCTGTTGCGTTTCACATGCAACATAGCAACATAACATTTCATCAGACTAGTGCACTTGAGTTCATTCATAGTGTGCTGGGTTCAACTGAGGTGGACCAGCCTGTTCACATTTTAGTTTTTTTTAAACATTATCTGTAGGTGTTATTGGGAATTTTGTAAGATGCCCTAATTCCCAGGAGAAAGCCATCATAGGAATCTGGGATTGACATTACACCTCAGCTGGGGTTCTATAACACCTCTGGGACACTCCCTCTGTCCATACACGCATATGGCGGAAAAATGGGATACTCTGTCGAAGCCGGAAAAAGGCATTGTTTTGGTTCCCCCCTTATAAAAACAAATGGAGCGTCTGCTCTTTGTGTGTGTCTGTGTGTGGTTTGTGCTCCACTTGTAGTGGCCTTGAAATGTGGTGACCCCAACAAACATTTCCATGTTTAATGTCCTCCTTATTTATCCGTTGATCCATTGTTCAGGCCTTTTCTTTTTCATCTGGCATTCCTCCCAGTGCAGTATTTGGAAACTGTCCTATTAAATTATTCAGTTCTTTTACTGTCATTGTGCAACAAATTTTGTTGCGTGACTTCCAAAGCATGGTAAAAAAAATAGCAAAGACAAAGACAGAAGAAAACCCCAAAACATTGAAAGCCAGTTTAGAAATATGATGAATTGGCTTTTATTTTTATAGTTTCAGTTTTCATTTTAGTTAAAGTTTAAGGAATTTTATTATGTTCTTTTGTCATTTATTTTATTATTATTATTTTTTTTTTCAGTTTTAGTTGTTTATATTTTAAAACAAAGGCAACATTTCTGATTTTCAGTTTTTTTTTTTTTTTTTTTTTAAAGTAGAATGTTTTTATTTTTACACCATAATATAGATTTGTTTAAATTATCACAAAAAATTTAATAATTTCTTTATAGGGTGTTCCCATCGCTACTCTTTTAATTGATTTTTTTGACTTAGTGGCAACAGAATGTCACGTATTTCCATAGTACAGGATCGTCCTTCAGCTTACGACCTTGATGATGATGCTCTCAAATTTTCAATTCTTTGCCTCCAGACACACTTTATTTGTAAATAACAGCTGAGAAAATCCAGCCCTCTCATTTAGGATGTGGTCAACGAATTGTCTTCTGCTTGCTCTGCTGTTTTCGACTCAAGTGGTCATCTGGTCCTACCTATAGGACTCTATCTCTGCAGTCCATCTAAAGTGTGCTTGATTCTCCATGGCTGACCGAAGGGTTCACTGAATACAGCCTTTGTAAGGAAGCCCTCTGTTACGCATGACCGAGACCAGCCCAGGGGGCAGGAAAGGGTGTTCTCTTCCTGTACCTTAACCCCCCAGAGATGCCCTTAGTGCCCTCTTACAAACACCTCCACACCCCCATCCCCCGTCTCTATGGACCAGCCTTAATGACAGGAAAGATAATAGTAAGTTTACAGACAATGAGGTCATGGCGGCACTGCACCAATCCATGCCGGCTTTTGGAAAATTAGACACAGATTAGAAGAGCAGGGACTGTGGGAGTGGATGTCTAACTGTTGGGTACATTTCAGAGAGCTTGTTTCGAATGTCAAATCTCAAGAAACAATGTGCTATTACCTTTCTAAATGGTCATTCTCATAATTTTCTCCTGACAGATGACAAAACAGGGAAAAAAAATCTTGTAGATTCACGCTATCGTTCAAAAGTTTAGGGTCGGTACGATTTAAAAAAAAAAAAAAGTTTTTGAAAGAAGTCACTACTGCTCACCAATTTACTTGATCAAAAATACCATATAAACTATGGAAGCTTTTTTCCACCACGGAATAACAAAAATAAAAGCTAGTTGCGACTTTTTAGCTAACAACTCTGACTTCTGATATGAACTCACAATTGCGAGTTACAATGTCATAATTGCAAGATAAACTGACATTTTTTTCTCACAATTGTGAGATTGCCACACAATTCTGACTTTATATCTCACAGAATTGCCAGATGTAAACTCGCCATTGTGAGAAAAAGTAGCAATTAACTTTTATATTTTTTATTCAGTTGGGGAGACAAGCTTCCATAAAAAACAGTAATATTGTGAATATATAAAAATTTAAAATAAAGCTTTTTATGTCAGTGAAGCATCACATGATGCTTCA
The DNA here is from genome assembly GCF_001515625.1 of Sinocyclocheilus rhinocerous. Lineage (NCBI taxonomy): Eukaryota > Metazoa > Chordata > Actinopteri > Cypriniformes > Cyprinidae > Sinocyclocheilus > Sinocyclocheilus rhinocerous. The sequence goes on from NW_015652416.1 coordinate 2,988,961, forward strand.
GAAATCATTCTAATATGCTGATTTGGTGCTCAAGAAGCATTTTTTTATTATTATCAAAGTTGAAAACGGTTGTTCTTAATATTTTTGTGGAATCCATGATAAATTCTTTAGAATTCTTTGATGAATTAAGTTCAAAGAACAACATATATAATTTAACACAAGATTCCTGTCGCTTTTGATTAATTTAATGTGTCCACGTTGAATAAAAGTATTCATTTCTTAAAAACAAAACAAAAAAAATCTTACTGGTCCCAAACATTTGACTGTGTACTTAAAAAGAAGGAATCAAGCCATATTTAGAGACCAGAATATCAGACAATTTTGACTTGAGCCTGTAAGAAACCACCTAGCAACCAAGTAGCAACACACTAAACACCAATCAGAACATCTTAGAAACCACATAGCAACGTTCTGGCACTCAGTTGCAGTTTTAAACAGCTGTTCCTGCTTTTTTTTTTCTCGTCCTGTCCAACCACAATTGTTTATTCCTCTCTGTTGAGAAGTTTGTTTGGTTTATGAAGTTTTGACATGTGCATTACTTGGAGATCATGCTTTTAAATATGTGGCTATGTTTGTCTGTATCGTATGTGTTCAAATATTTGGTTGTGTTTGTGATAACCCAGGGAGATAAACAGCTGTAGAAGCAGCACTAGCTTGACTTCAGCAGTCTCGGCTCTTGTTTTCTCATTGACTTATTACCCAGTGGGCCTGGAGTGTGTGTGGTTGTGTGTTGGCGGTCACATGTTGCCAACCAAGTTACTAACCATTGCACATGGCCACACTGTTACATATTCAGCTATGGTCGATTATGAGACAGTCCATTTTCTCGAAAATCATAAGTTGTCTGCTGGCCTTTATTAAATGTCTTCTTCTTCAACATAGAAGGATAATTGTTGCTTTACAGCTCTGATGTTCAAATCCGAACCCTTTAACAAAGCTTCCTGTAGACTTTTTGTGAGTTGGAACACTGTTGTATTTGTCCTGTTCTCTTATAAATATTCCTCATAGTCTTATTAGTATGCTAACAGCTTCCTTCATCTTTTTTTTCTCTTTGAACAGTGTGAGTATTATAGTTGGAGCACCCAAAGCCAACACCAGCCAGCCCAACATCAGGGAAGGAGGATCAGTCTTCTACTGTCCATGGAGCCTCAGCCAATCACAATGCAGCAGCATAGAGTTCGATATACAGGGTAAGTCTCACTGACCAGTGGATGTGGGTGATCACTAAAGATTAAACTCAAAAAGCTGTTCAGGGTGTCATATTCATAACAGAAGTGCAATGATTGTAATGATTACTGAGATACTGTTATAGTTTTTAATATTTTGAATGTTTTTTTTTAAATATATATTTTATGTTTTCATTTTAATTTTCAAAGTTTTAATAATCTGTTGTGTTTTTGTCATAATTTTTTTTTAAAGTTTGTTAAGTTTTAGGTATTTTAGTGCTTCAACATAAACTTAATGAACTTCAACAAGCTCAAATAAAATTCCTTTTAAAAAAAATATATATTTTATTTTATTTTAGGTAATGGTTATATTATTACAAGTAATGGAAATTTATT
>NW_015652416.1:2995318-2995740 GCF_001515625.1 Sinocyclocheilus rhinocerous
TAATGGAAATTTATTTATATATATATATATATATATATATATATAATAAATATAAAATTTTTGGCAATGAGTGAGTCTCAAAAAAATTACATATTGCTACTTTACCATCATTTTTGCTGATTACTTACAAGTCAACTGCTGACATGTTGACTTGTTGTAAGTAATCAATGTTGTTTGCACAAAATATGCATTAAAACTCTCAAAAATAGTCATCAGATAAGCGATAATTAATCGTCAATTGTTTCTTTCAAGGTTGTTGTCCAAATTTTTTTGGCCGCATTTGTTTAGTTGCCAAAATTTTAGTGCATCAGTACAATACATACTATGGTTTAGATCAGTGTTTCCCAACCTTTTTTTTTGTCGCGGCACCCTTTGGAAATTTTAACAAACTTGTGGCACCCTACAAAATTAATTTTGTCACA
>NW_015652416.1:2995763-3003801 GCF_001515625.1 Sinocyclocheilus rhinocerous
GTACTACATCGATGTTTCCTGTCGGCTCAATTTTTGAGTGGACTTTGCTGTTCCGATTCACATGAACGGTATACGAGTGGAGCGACTGAGACGGTGTCTATCACTGCACACGCATAGAGCGGGATAATACGCAGAGCGTCACACCTCTAATGTAGTGACTGAGAATTTACAATGCTAATTTTACCAACAATTCAATTGGATCCAGTGTTTTGACTTCAGTTTCTACATCCTCTCCAAAACAATCCTAGTGTTGATGGAAATCTGCTCCTTCCAATGTGGCTTCCTGAAAGCTAGCGCCTTTTGGTTGCAAAGCCCTTCATCTTTCATTGTGTAGATTTTGCTCTGAGAGGGTGATGGAAAATGGGATTTAGATTAAGTGAAAACAGACAATTGCTTGAGCAGACTTCCTGATGTACATGCAGGCTCTGATTTTCTTAAATTAGATATGTTTCTCTAAAGCCCTTCGTCTTTCATTGTGTAGATTTTGCTCTGAGAGGGTGATGGAAAATGGGATTTAGATTAAGTGAAAACAATTGCTTGAGCAGACTTCCTGATGTACATGCAGGCTCTGATTTTCTTAAATTAGATATGTTTCTCAACAGAACATGATAGCTAGCAACTGCTAAACAATGGTTGAAATGGGTAGATAGAGATGGTTTTATGTAGTTTCTTTCTGGAAGTCTGATTCTGATGCAAAAATGTATCTGGAATGTCATCACATGAACAAAAAGATCATATATTATTGGTCAGTCAGGAAAAGACTCAACATACAGGAAGAAAAAAACGTCACTGGAAGAATTTCAAGTGGTGTTCACAACAGATATTCAATCTTGATATGAACAGAGACTGTGTAGCTTTGTGGCTGTCTTGTTAGTGCCTGCGTGTTAACATTGCTAGCATTGTTGGTCGTTGATCTACTCATCATGCCAGAATAATTTCAGTTGTAGTAGTGACGTAAAACATAAAAAATGCATTTCATTAGGATTCAGATATCTGTGCACTACAACCACCAGAAAAAAGAATAAGTAGAGACCGCAGCGTACGCTCTATCAATTGTGTATTGTGTCTTTTCTTGAAGTAGACAGAGTCTTAAGAACTGTTCCAAGTTGCTGAGTATGTAGAACACATGTCAGGGGACAATGAAGTGTTCACAATCTCAGTGAGAGACTGTTGGCTTCCTTCCTTCAGAATCAAAGTCTCCTCTGAAAATCCAAGCTGTGATTTACTGTCTATTACTCAAACACTGGGAGATATATTCCAACAAAACTGTAACAAAGATCCATTATTTAAAATGTTCTTTCGTTTAGAAACTTATGAACATGCGCACAGCTGCATGTTCTAGAAAACAGCCAGGTACGTCATATAGCAGATTTGACTACTTAGGGCTGTTTTAGCAAACATATTGTGTGCTTATGAGTCATGTCAATGTCATGCTCTTCTTTTTATTACGTTTGACTTCAATTAAAACATAATTTTATTTTGGTTTAACTCGATAGTAAAGCAGAAGATCATAATTGAATCAAGCTAATACCCCGTGACGTGTGATGCATTACAGAGGCTGGTTTAGCCTCAGAGGTTAATGCTTATCCAATGATCATTCAATTAAATGTCAATACTTCCTGACAGATCCAACATGGTTGATATTTTGACAAATGGTTTTTACGCGTTTACTTCAATTTCATTTAGTGTCAGCAGTTCAGGACATAACCTGAAATAAAGGCATGATAATAACCATCTTTTTCAGCACCATTGGTTCTAGAAGTATTTCCCCATTATTTTATTTTATATGTTTTTATCAGCACCATTGTTTCTAGAAGTATTTTCCCCATTATTATTTTTATTTTATTATTTTATTTTATTTATTTATTTATTTTCAGCACCATTGGTTCTGGAAGTATTGCCCCCATCTTTATTTTATTTTATTTTATTTATTTTTTTTATTTTATTTTTTTAATATTTTTTTTCAGCACCATTGGTTCTGGAAGTATTGCCGCCATCATTATTTTATTTGTTGTTTTATTTTATTTTATTTCATTTCATATATTTATATATTTTATTTTATGTTATTTGTCATAGTTTCATTTAATCTATTTATATATTTTATTTTATATTATGTTATTTATTAGCAGTGCCGTTCTTTTTTTTTTATTAATATGGTACACAATAATCCCATTCAAGTCTACGTGATGGACAAGTTAGGTCAAAAGTAATCTGAAAGTAATCAAAAAGTAGTCAGACTACATTACCTAATATGTGTAATCTGGATTGTTACTTACTACAATTTGCGTCATGTAATTTGTAATCAGGATTACAATTTGTAAGTAATCTGCCCAACACTGTTTATTAGTTCATAATATTTCATTTATTATATTTTTGGCAATGAGAAATCTATTTCTCTAAATGACAGCCCAGTCTTACTGTTGCCTCCATTTCCATTTTGCATTTAGTCACAGCAAATATTTCAAATAAAGACCTCACCACTTAAATCTGGACTTGACCCTGCGGCCACTGATGCTCTGTTGGTTCTCTTAAGTGGGCCGCAAGAAGGTCATATAGTACTTCCTCCTGCCTAACATCCCTCAGTCAGAGAGAGCATTAGCTAATCGTGTCTTCAGATCTGACCTCTTTCCTCTTCCTCTCTGATAAGCAAATAACAGAGAATGATGAGAGTGGGCGGGAATCGGCGGAGAGCGAGCATTGACTCGTTTGTCTATTCTCATTTCCCTGTCTCTCGGCGTCTCCCCGGGGACGCCCCTCCCTTTCTCTCACATAGATCGAGATACTCCACTAATGGGGCTCTTCTCTCATCACTGAAAGAGAGAGGTGTGTGTGTGACCTCCTCACCTCCACCGTCCCATGAGAGAGTCGGCCAGGTCGTCTTGGCCTGACTCCAGGAACTGAGAGCACTCATAGGATTAGCAGTAGACGGAATTTTGATTAAAATGGCTGTACATCACAGCAGAGGTGTTTCTTAAGGTGCCTTAATTGTTTGAATACTTCCTCTTAAATCCTGTAGGTGACATCAGCATTAGTCTCACGTTACCAGACTAAGGTCTGGTCCACATTACAGCTTACTCTGGCCAAGAACCACCCACTTAGGCATTTGATTAAACCAAGAACTCCTTTTTATATGTCGTTTAAGATAAAGTTGGATTTAACCTTGAGCAAAGCGGAAAATGTCATTTATTTGCTATTAACAACAAACAAAACTCTTGAATATATTTTGAAGATTGAGTTGAATCTTCCACGACCCATATATTAAATAGTTTTTATTTTATATAAAATATAAAAGTGTTACATTTCTCAGCACAGTTTTTTTTAGTAGTGTCATTTTTGTTTAATGTAGGTGGGTTTAGTGTTTTATAATGTAACATTTGTCAAAAATGTAAATTAATTTGTGAGCTTTTAACATTTATTTTTAATTAGTTTCATAATTTATTTTAGTGTAGTTTCAGGTTTTTTTTCAGTTAATGAAAACATTTTTATTTGACTATTTTTGTTTGTTTTTATTTATTTATTTATTATTTGTTCTTTTATTATTTTTGTTTTATTTTATTTATTTGTTTTTGTTAAAGTAAATATCATTAAGAGCTCATGTTAGGTCTTTCTAGATTTGTTCTCATTAAAAGTCTTTTGTCTGCCAATATTTCAAACAAAGACCTCACCACTTAAATCTGAAAACTAATGTTTCAGTTGTTTTCAGTTTTGTTTCTTTTAAAGATAATCCAACTGCTCAGAAGTTGTGTTAAGCCATCCAATCAGATTAAACGTGTAAATAACTGTACAGATTCAATCTCCAACAGCTGTAACTCAACAGTATCTTGCATCAGAGTCTTAAACAATCACGACTGTTGTTCTGACACAAAGGGAAATCTCATCCAGTTTTGGCTAGCTCTCCCCTAACCGTAGCCAAACAACACCATTTTCCCCACCTTCCCCGCTGAGTTTTATCTTCCCAGCTGTACGCTTCACCCGTGATGTGGAAAGTGAGATAATTGTTAGTTTTAACGGCCCACCTCCATCGACGTTGACTGATTCTCCTCCCACAAACTGTCCCCCCGACCGTGTACTAGTTTTACATTAGCCGGCGTCTTCCATATATCGTGTCTTACACACACTTCACTTGAGTCTTCAGTTGTAAGGGATCTCACAGGGCCAGGGCTGCTAGTTTTCCTGCGCGATTCTTTAGGCCTCTTTACTTTGGCAGCGAGCGAGGGAAAGACAGGGAGGAAAAGAAAGAGAAAACATCACCCTGGAGGTGACCATAAGGCATATATCCTCTAATGTTATTAGAGGGCTCTAATCCCCACTGCTTTCCTGCTGGGGTACCAAACATCCTTGAGAGAAGGAAACAAAAGACGTCTGGGGAAAAGGAGGCGTGTGTGTCTGTCTGTGTTAAGGGTGGTATGGAAAAGAATAGGACAAGCATTCAGAGATGACAAGTAGAGGGAGATAAAGAAACCATACAAGATAGTAAAGGAATGAGTGGGAGATGGTGACTTAAACAGAGAAAAGAATGAAGTGGAATTCCTAGAAAGGGATGACAGCCTTTGAGAAAGGGAAGAGGAAGGTGAAGGGTGCTGTGAACTGAAGACTGAGATCGAGAGAGTGTGTGTTTGTATCAGTAGGAGTGTATCTGACAGATAGCTTGAGCTCCTGTTTTGCTTGGATGAGGGTTCCCGTTTCCTCACTCAGAATGAGACCAAATCTTTTTAGACAGTAAAATAGGGTCGTACCTATTGGGTGAATCACACGCATAGAAATGTTAGGCTTATATTTCACATGTTGCATAAAGGTTTGATTTGGCCTATTTTAAGACCAATATTTATTGTCTTTTTTTCATATTATGATATTATTTTAATGACAGTTATGCACATTTACACCTACATTTTCCGTTACTGTGACATGAAAAAAAATCATTGTTAAAAAAGAAATTAAGAGATAAGGAAAACTGTAATACAGTAATACAAAACTATAATAATGAACAATAATTGTTAAAAAAAATTTTTTATTTGTATGATGTATATATATATCGCCTGCCCTAAAACCCATTGAGTTTTAACAGACCCCCTAAAGCGTGCGGTGAGTTTGGTGGGGGTAATTGAGAATAAATGGGGAAAAGTCACGTGAGAGGAGGCAATGCCTTCATCGCGATATGATTGGATATAACTGGTTATGACAGATAAATCCCGCCTCTTGTGTTCGTGCGCATTCGCGAATCAGTCTGAATGAACAATATAATGGCGTTAATGAGAAGACTGATTTAAAAAAAGTAAGTAAACAAATCACACTTAGATATAACCACTTTGTTACGTCAAAATAATACTTAAAATGGCATGAAATCATGATCTGTGGGAGTTTTTAGTGAGTAATCAGCTTGGGGAAATGTATATCTCCTTGTCTGTGACCAATATTTATTGTGCTTTGATGACTGATGATCCGAAGATTAAAAGTTAACTATTAAAAAGAAGAGCTGAACATAAGTTCACAAATAAAATATATTGTTTACACTGTCACTGCCTTGAGTTATTATTTTGGAATAAATGTAAAATGCTTAAACACACTAAATTAATGAGAATATTGATTAAATTAATGTAAAAGTATAAAATAGATTTTTTTTCTGATAGTGTAAATAATTATTTAACCTAAAAAATGTGACTGGGACTTGAATTTACATTTGATTTAAAAAAAACAAAAACAAAACTTTGCCTCCTAATTTCAGAACACCACTGCCCACCACTGAGATATATATATATATATATATATATATATGCATGCTACTGACAGTTGGGGAAGGGGTTTGATTAATGGTGCTTAATAATATTTTGGCTGATTTAATTGTAGACTTGGTTTTCTTAATGCAAAATATAATTTCCTATTCTTCTTCTTTTGATTTGGGACTGCAGTATGATCCAGACATTTCTTGACAGTTTTCGTAATATTAACCCACATAACTTGAGCTCCTGTTTTGTTTGGATGAGGCTCCCTGGCACAGTTTCTTCACTGCGAATGAGACCAGGCCCTCTTCAGAGCCAGCTGAGAATTGTGTTACCGCCAGTTGTACCTTTCACTTATTTCTCCTCTTCCTCAGTCTCTCTATCCCTCTTCCCCTCCATCACACCACAGAACCCTGTTGCATCATGCTTGTAATTATGGTGCAACTGGAGAAATGTCTGTGGCAAAGTTCAGTTTGGCAGTCTGAGTGGGGAACAGAGGCTGATTCAGTTTGAATTTTCTGGCCTAGTGACTCTGGCAGTTGAACCTGATCTCTGATGGTCTTGGTCTGGTGGTCTTATTGTTGAGTCCCAACCTCTCTCATTGGCCAGGACATGTCACCTTTGTTTTGATTATGATTCCCATTTCAGCCCATATGTGACCATCTGTCTTGTGCCTACTCTTCATTATATGACCTTTAACCTCAGCGGACACCTGAGCATGCGCTATACAGTCTGTTCTTTTTTTCCCACCTTGGTCTTTTCATTTTATTAGTGGTCTAAATGTGCTTAAAATAATATTTGACTAATGTGGTGTGACGTACTAGAATCTTCACTGGAAAATAATGTTGGGACAGACTTGATTTCATCCATTGGGATATGAATGAGTTGTGAAATGCAATGATATTTATAGTTAATATTTTTCCCCTGTCCACACGACTTAAAAAATGTTTCAGAGGAGGTGTTTATAAATTGATGAAACCATTATTATCACAAATTCTTTCTTTTTAATAAAAGTTTTTGGTGAATTGTGCACAATAAAGTCAAGTATTATATACTATATATATATATACGTTTTTTAAATATATATATTTGGGGTGTCCCCGACTAAGGATTTTCATAGTCGAATCAGAATTTTCTAATCTTGCCGATATTCGACTGATTGTCGAATCGTGTTTTGGGGGCGGGGGCAAAATACATTACCAAGAGTCAAGTCAGACATTCGGCAGTCATAATTACGTTAATACACAGGGAAAATGTGTAACGGACGCCTCGTGGATACAAACGTGGTAAATAATGTTTTATGTTTTGATTAAATGATAGCTAACATTAAACGTCAGCGAAACCCTAAGAATTCACAACATTTTTTTACAATAGTGCTCTCATAATAACGTTATTTATATAACAGTAATTAATGTTTTGCATTTTTGTTTTGAACAAACCTAACCTTCGCTGAAGATGACCAGTAGAATTATGCAGCAGGTTTTTAATCAATGGGATTTAACTCATCATTTATCTCATATAGAATACACTTCGTTATTTATATAAAATAACATTAATATTACGACTTATAGGCTATCTGCACAAAATGCCCCGAATGCACGAACGTGTCTGTGCGGCTCTGAATGAACTCCTTTTGTGGACGCGTTCTTCACGCAACAACGTGCAGAAACACAGCAGCTAAACTCAAAAAATTCACAGCGTTTTATTATAATAGTGTTCTCATTATAATATGGTATGTATGACAGTAGTTATGTTCTGCATTTCTGTTTTGATACATTACCAAGAGTCAAGTCAGACATTCGGCAGTCATAATTACGTTAATACACAGGGAAAATAAATGTGTAACGCCTCGTGGATACAAACGTGGTAAATAATGTTTTATGTTTTGATTAAATGATAGCTAACATTAAACGTCAGCGAAACCCTAAGAATTCACAACATTTTTTTTACAATAGTGCTCTCATAATAACGTTATTTATATAAAAGTAATTAATGTTTTGCATTTTTGTTTTGAACAAACCTAACCTTCGCTGAAGATGACCAGTAGAATTATGCAGCAGGTTTTTAATCAATGGGATTTAACTCATCATTTATCTCATATAGAATACACTTCGTTATTTATATAAAATAACATTAATATTACAACTTATAGGCTATCTGCACAAAATGCCCCGAATGCACGAACGTGTCTGTGCGGCTCTGAATGAACTCCTTTTGTGGACGCGTTCTTCACGCAACAACATGCAGAAACACTGCAGCTAAACTCAAAAAAATTCACAGCGTTTTATTATAATAGTGTTCTCATTATAATGTTATGTATA
>NW_015652416.1:3004654-3007702 GCF_001515625.1 Sinocyclocheilus rhinocerous
CGCGTTCTTCACGCAACAACGTGCAGAAACACGGCAACTAAACTCTAAAAATTCACTGCGTTTTATTATAATAGTGTTCTCATTATAATTGTGTATGACCGTCCCAGTCATAGTTATTAATATTCTGCATTGTTGTTTGTCCTGCTCGCGCAGCACGCTAAAGAGATAATCACCGTAGTACTACAATGAAGCGCTTTACTGCAGTGCAACTCAAACACGTTAAAATATTTATTTGAATCTTCTTTCTTTTCAGATTCTTATTTACATCATTATCATAATAGGCTGTATATTAACTTATTGGGAGAAAAACAGTAGTTCTATGTGAAATCAGACATTTCAGCACCCCTATATATATATATATATATATATATATATATAGTAAATAAACATAATAAAGTGTGTGTGTGTGTATATATGTATATATATATTTTTCAATAATTTGTATTTATATTTACTAAAAAAAAATTCTTTTCCGTGGCTGTAGGAGATCTAAACATGAGAGTGAATGAAGCAGTACTTCAGGGAGAGTTCAAATCCCATCAGTGGTTTGGAGCAACAGTACGAGTGCATGAAGATAGTGTGCTGGTAAGATCTTCTTACTCATATTTTATGCTGTGTGGAAAATAGTCAGTATAATAGTCAGACGTAAACCCTCGTTCAAATCATGACAAACCATTATTTCCTCTTGAACATTTGTGCTTGAACCCAAAGTATGGTTGGTGACTCAAGTCTAAGTTCATGTTCTTAAATTAACTTTGTAAGGCTCAAATGATAAATAATCAGATCAGATCCTGCTCTATTAATTTGTTATAGTCTTCAGTTTTCCTTCTGAATTTTAACTTTCTGACTCTTTGGCTTGTGGATAATGCTGTAACATCAAAAGTCCAGGTGCTGTTCCTCATGGATTATGAAACTGTGAACTGAATTCATCATGGTTGCTTTACTCTTTACTCATGTGGGCGTTTTTTGTCAATGGAGTTGACCTTTAACCTCTAGTATTATCCTTTCCATAGGCTTGTGCCCCCCTCTACTCCTGGAGAACCATGGAGGACAAGCCTCATGCTGATACTACTGGCTCATGTTTTCTGTCCGTCAAAAACTTCACTAAGTTTGTGGAATATGCTCCATGCCGCACAGGTGGACTTGCAGTTGCTTTGTTGTGGCACTTTTCAATTTCAGTTGTTTTGAAGTCACAGTAACATAACTTGCCATCCATTGCAGAATTCCGTGGAAGAAAAGGTCAAGGCTACTGTCAAGGTGGATTCAGTGCTGATTTTACACGGGTAAGATGATATTGCAACTGAATAGAACAAAATGCTTTGCTTATCTGCTGTTTCCTTCTGGTCTCACCTAGATACTAATGCTGTGTTACAGGAAGGAAAGGTGGTGCTTGGAGGACCTGGCAGTTACTTCTGGCAAGGTTTGGCTTTTAAAATAAAAACACTTGTTTTAGAATAGTCTTTAAGGGCTTATAACTTAAATACTAAAAAAAAGTAAAGAAATTAACACTTTTATTCAGCAAAGTTGCATTAAATTGATCAAAAGTGACAAAGACATTTTTAAATTTACAAAGCATTATTTTTTATTAAAGACTCTTTCAAATAAATGCTGTTCTTTTGAACTTCTTATTAATCAAAGAATCCTTAAAAATGCATCATGACTTCCCCCAAAAAATATCAAGCAGCATAACTGTTTTCAACATTGATAATAATAAGAATAGAATGATTTCTGAAGTATCATGTGACACTGAAGACTAGATCAAATACAGCTTTGCCTTCACTGGAATAAATTACATTTTAAAATATACAAAAACAGAAAATGGTTCTTTTAAATTGTGATAGCATTCACAATATTACTGTTTTATGGTATTTTTAATCAGACAAATCTTACAAGAAAAAAATCTTACAGACTTTAAACAGTAGCTTGTGTACCTTGCACAACTTGGGGGGAAGTCGTGGCCTAATGGTTAGAGAGTCGGACTCGTAACCCAAAGGTTGTGGGTTCGAGTCTCGTACCGGCAGGGATTGATTAGCTTTCCATCAAAATGTGGATATTTGCATTTATTATTTGCATCGACTGTGACCTTTACCTCAATGCAAATGCAATTAAAAGATCAATTTCTCCTAACCATCTCTAGGCCAAGTGATCACTGCTGTTAAACAAGAAATAGTCAAAGCCTATTACCCAGGATTCTTCTTGACCTCAGTGGAAGGCCAGATTCAGACCAAACAGAAAAAGGAGATCACATTTGATGACACCTACATGGGTATGTCTTTCCATTCCCCTTATTAGCTGTCAAGTTGAAAATACTTTGAATTTTCTGTTTGTCACGACCAATATTTTTATACGTTCAACAGGTTACTCGGTGGCTGTCGGCGAGTTCAGTGGTGATGATGATGAAGGTGAGTGTTGTGACCTTAAAATATAAAACCTCTACATTATAGTGCTCATTAGATTACGGTTTCCCTAGATTATTTTGATGTCATTTTTATTATATTCACTAAAGATGGAGATAGAACGACGGTGACTGTGTTGTACCACAGATAGTGATTTAATATCATCATCTGCTGTTGGAATAGCCATAGACGGATGTAATAAATCCATGCACTGTTTGTAGAACATTTCAAAGGAAGTGTTATGAGTATACCCTCTTTATGAATCCATTACACCTAAACAAATTCGAAAATAGAGCCTGTGGAGTGATTTGGAGTGCCTCTGATTGCCAGAATTCCTGAGGAACTCACATTTCCATGTTTCCACTATTAAATCTTTCTCTTTTTTCCTCTCTTTTTTTTTTTGGCTCGCCTGCTTTAAGACTTTGTGACTGGAGTTCCCAGGGGAGTCAGACTGCATGGACAGGTGAGAGAAAGCAGTCACACTATCAACTGTGACATTTAGCCAGAGAACTTTTCACCCAAGATGCGGGGTGAAGTCAGATTTTCAGTGCATTAAATACTGTATGACCCATTACACATCCACTATAGTATGACTTTTAGTTTGGAGTTGGTAATCAACCAGAGATTTTTATGATGGTACTTGATGGAATGA
>NW_015652417.1:0-7145 GCF_001515625.1 Sinocyclocheilus rhinocerous
TATAAGTATAGCTTTTAGAATTGATTAGTGATCAGGATTTAATTTTACATTTTTGTCTGACTGTATGTAATTGTTTTGTTGTATTAATGATGTTGGAAAGCACTTTGATCAAATGCAGTTGTTTTAAATGTGCTTTAGAAATACAATTTGTATTTTATTGCTTTGTATTATATTTCATTTCCTGCTAATTGTTTCCTGAAATAATTCACTGCATTATTGAGCAGGACCCTTGGATCAAAGGATGCTCCTTTTTTTCTTGCTTCAGGTTTGTAATCATTCCAATCATCTGGAAGCACTCCTCCTGTGGAAACCTTACTGATGATCTCTGCCTTCTTCCTGACTTCTCTTAAAGACTGAATGCGATCTTGAAATCCAGACTTAGCCTCTTGTTTCTCAGACTCAATCATCAGATCAATGTAGTCAGGGGTGGACAGAGGATTGGGTTTGAGGGCAATTTCCTGAAGCCGCTCCAAGGACTTTTGAGATCCCTCTATTAGTTCGGCCACAATATCCTGGACAACCTGAAACTCCTTTTCAAGCTCTTCGAAGATCTTTTCGTTTGACATGACCTGTCCATGTGCATCCTCAAATCGCTTTTTTAATTCCTGATAAGTTTCCTTTCTCTTTTCTTGGACATAATCCCATTTGTATTTCTGATTAAAGTGCACATTCCAGGCACACTTTCCAGGACAGACCGTACACGTTCCATCTTTCATGGCCCAGCACTTATATTTATCACTGTCATTTCCATACACACATGTGTCATGACATGTGAAGTGACATTTTTGGCAGTTGGTTAAGTAGTAGCTAGTGTTGTTTTCAATCTGTTTTGGGACAGTTACTTCTAATTCATATTCAAAATCCTTGTTTGCATCCATTTCCGCCTTGTGCTGCTCCAAAGCAGCTGTGGTCTTCTTGATTTCATCCAGTTTTGTCAGACCAGCATTGATTTGGGGCTGGAGACCCTGCACCTGCACTTCTAGCTGCTGCCGCTCTCTTAAGACCTCCTGTGTGAGAGACAAGCTCTGGGTTTTCATCGTGTTAAGGGATGTGAAGAACTTCTTCATGCTGGAAAAACCCAACTTCCAGAACATTTCATCAAAGTTTTCACAGTCAGACTCCTCATCATCTGCAGATGTGCTATTGGTAGCAAACAGAGCAGAGTTGTTGAACTTGAAGTGAAGAGGCTCTTCAGACTCATTGGTAGAGCAGGGCACCTCAGCGACTTTGATGGCCTCCAGAACAGGAGGTGATTTCCCATCAGCAAAGGTGACCAGCACAATGATGTTTTGAGCAATGTCCTTCCCAAATATGGAAAGAATGGAGTCAAAGACATATTTCTGTGTGTGTGTTAGACGGGCAAGTGAAGCCTGTACTACAAAACACACAGCATCAATGCGGTCGATCCCTCCACGGGCAGAAAAGAACTCCTGAATCTGCTTTGTGATTTTCTGGTCATGTGCAATTCCTCTGGTGTCACCAAAGCCTGGTGTATCCACAATGGTCAGAGAATATGGGACCCGGAAACCATCCATGTAATTAATTTGATAAGCTGTGATTTCTGACGTCTGACTTTCAGCCTGAGATTTCTGCTTCCCTTCATCTATTAGCACAAACCGGAAGTCGTCTTTCCATTGCACTCCCAGAATGTAGTTGATCATGCTGTTAATTAGAGTGGTTTTTCCTGCACCTGTGTTGATCATGTAATTAGAGTGGTTTTTCCTGCACCTGTGGCTCCGATCATCATAATGGTCTTGTTCTCTTTTGTGATGTTGTCCCCAAATGTGCTTCTTCTGCAGAATCCATCGCTGTTCTGCCATGTTTCATCCAGATTGAGTTTAAACATGGGTAGGTTTTCATTGCTTCCACCTTCTATTTTTCTGCTCCAGTTGTTCTTTATATTATGTGCAACCCTTAAGCCCTTTCCATTGCTGTGGTCTTTTCCCATGGTTTTGCTGCTTGCGTTTTCTCTTGACATTTTTTGATTGCTGTTAACAGCAGACTGGCATGGTCTAATTACCTTTTTCTGACCTTTTTCCACTGCTGGTTGAAAGAAAGGGAAACAATTGTTTGTATGTTGATTTATAATTACAGTATAGAAAAGAAGTGAATACACAACTGTGAAGCATCACTAAAATATCAAATGATTTAAAATTGTATCACCTGTTGTATCGTTTCTGCATGCATGCAAGTATTGCAACAAAAGGGAATACACATTTAATCACTAGCACACAAGTTAGAAAAACTGTGATCACTGAAACAAACTTGAGTATACCTGTGATTTCCAATCAGAGTATGTGAGCGAAGCGGAGTGTGAGTGGAACGGTGTGATTTTGAATGGAGGGAGGAGTGGATTTTTTAAAAGTCGGAGCGTTGTGGTTTTCACTCGCTCTGAGAGCACTCCACCACCGCTCCATCACGAGTACAATTCATGCCAACGGCCCGTAATATAACTGCATATTTAGCAAGAATTCACATGTTAAACAGCCTATTTAGCTTGATAGAGAAGGATCAGAAAGAATGTGAAGGCTATGATGACAGCAATGGACATGAGCGGGAAGTTATAGTTCTCAAGGAATTTGATTGTTCCTTCTAGATACTGTATATTTTCAGCTGAAAGCATGATTTAAACAAGTACTACAACACTTATTCACACGCAAATGCTCTCTCAATAACACATTCAAACAAATATAATCTTTCAGTGCTACTTCATCTGTATCCGATTTCGAATGAGCAGAAATATGTAAGAAATGCAGCGATCCGTAGGCATTATAAGTGACAAAAACGTACTGTCATTTTCATCACAAACAAAATTTGCACTGCAGAAAGCAGCAATTATACCTTTTAATGCTGACAACCATGTTATTAGCTTGTCATGTGGTAGGAAAAAAGTTTGCACACTAGTGTTCTAATAAGCCACTTTGAAACTACTGTCCTGTTATTTTATTTTATTTATTTTATTTTTTTCTTTTAATATACGTTATGAACAGAACTGTGATATTTCAAACATACTGAAATACTTTAGCCGCGGAGCGGTGTTTCTGATATCAGTGAGCGAGGAGTGGAGTGGAGCGGGAGCGGGAAATGGTGAACCCGGAGCGAGCTGGAGCGGAGTGATTATTAAATGCTCAGAGCGCGGAGGGGAAATTGTTGCCGCTCCACTCCGCTCACATACTCTGTTTCCAATGCATACAATTGATTATTAAAATGACCTATGAACCAGGGGCGGAGCCAGGGGTGGCCGTGGCCAGCACTGACCTAAGCTTGGCCACCCCCCTCAAAACTGCAATTTTTGTCTCCTTTTTTTTTCCTTAACAAGAAATGCGTTTATGTGTTTACGCAGAACCGCCATCTTTATGACCACAACAAACAGGAGACTTTTCAGATGTGCACTTCAACTTACCCTAAGCGGCAGGCGCAAGGTACAGTTAAACAGTACAACAACAGTGAACTGCGGTCTGATGAGATATTGTTAGGCTATATGTCAAAAAAACTTTCCTGTCCTGTCAGCCATTTTACTGTGCTATGCAGCGCATATGTGTCACGTAGCTGCAGCAAGGAAGACTAAGATGAGGCGAATAATCCACTTTTAGAATTTAATAGGGAACTCAAAGAAGGTACTTGCTCACAGGCGTAACATAAACATCAATATATGCAATAACCGACCATCTAATGGGGGAAGCACAGGAGTGTAGATAAGGGGCAGAACAGGTGATACAGGTTGACTAATTATTAGACAATGAGCAAAGGAACTAATGAACACAGGAACATGACCAAATAAAGAAAAACAGGAACCAAACAGGACCATAAACGGGACACTATATCACTTCATCATAAATAAAGTGCGCAAGAAACTAAGAGCATACAATGTCGTAGTTCTGTCAGTTAAGTCATGAAATGACCAAAAAAGGCGAGTAAAAGCTGCAAAACTGTGCATGCATGTATGCATTACATTTCAGAAAGTCTTTCAATAGGTTATTAAAATAGGCTATTCTGCAATTCGAGATCACAATATAAGGCACAAGCTGATATGTATTTTTTATTTGCAATTTAATGCACAAGTAAATGTGAGTACAGTGCGCTTGTACTAGAAAATGGGCGCTTATTTTTCGTTCATTTGTAAAGTACGAAAATGAAACGAAAATGATTTAAATGCATAAAATAACTCATTTTACATTTTGGCATTAATGTGCTATTGATTTCTGCCTTTTTCACATCCTTGCACATGGGGATTCAAAAGAGAACTGTTTTTTTTTACCCCTTTTCCTTTGTACAGAGTTCAATTTAGATATAGAACTGTTGCAATTAGCCTAATTTATTTCGACAACTAATAGAATTCACTATTTACTTTTTTAGAGTTCATTGGTTATATAAAATTCAGTGAAGGTTGACTAAACTTTGAACTATGTAGTTTTTTTTTTATTTGTAGTCTTATTCATGAGTATGCAATGATGGAGAACAAGGTTTTGAGGGTGCTGAGAACTAGAACCAAGCTGACTGAGCAATTACGTTATAGTGAGCCCCTTTATTAAAATACCTGGAGGTGAGGAAAAATGTCATATTTAAATTGTATTTAATTGTATTTAGTTGTGTTTTAGGTACTTAAACAGTCCAGTGCACAATTGTAAATTTAAATAATAAAGTGCCACTCCAAACTGGTTTCTGGCCCCTTCCTGGCCACCCTTATGAAAACATCCTGGCTCCGCCCCTGCCATGAACAGCATATTTGAACCTGTGGGCTGTGTCTGTGCTAGGGTTGGGAATTTAAGATAAGTAAATGGAAACTCGTTTTGATTTCACTTTTTGTTTGCGGTGTGAGCATTTGAATGTGATTTTAAACCATTCAAGTGCACTAAGACATACAAGAAGTGCTTGAAGTGGGCCGGTACGCAGTACTTCTGTATTTGGTCTTTAGCGTACCGGCACTTCTGACATGTTGCCGGTACTCAGTGTCAAAGCGTCAATGTCTGGGTGATTAGAAATGACACTAAATAAATCACACTACTAGGCGGGGTCACCTCTCATCTTGATAATTCACGTCAATGAATGCAAGCGGAGTCGGTCTCAGGGGCTTTCAATGTGTGGGGCACGAGAGCATGTCAGGGGAGGTAGAATAATAATTAACTATTGGTTACTAATTTTAATCAGTAAATTATAATGAAACCAATACCTTAAAAATGAAAGGAAGCAGTTTTTTTCATGTCATTTTAAACTGGTAAAGTCCTGGAAAGTCCAAGGATCCAGTACACTCTTAAAAATAAAGGTGCTTCACGATGCCATAGAAGAACCTTCTTGTCTAAATGGTTTCATAAAGAACCGTTAACATCAGAAGAACCTGTCTGTTTCACAAAAGCTTATTTGTGGTGAAAAAAGGTTCTTCAGATTATAAAAAGTAAAGAAAGAAATGGTTCTTTAAAGAACCTTTGACTGAATGGTTCTTTGTGGAACCAAAAATTGTTTTTCTATGGCATCGCTGTGAAGAACCTTTTAAGCACCTTTATGTTTAAGAGTATAAGTGAATTCAAACAGTAAGTACAAAACAGTGTTAATGCAGAGAAAACACAGACAATTTCATCAGAGATTGCGGAGAGAATGACTTACGTACAGAATGTCATTAAAGGGGTCATATGATGCTGCTAAAAAGAACATTATTTTGTGTATTTGGTGTAACTTTTCAGCATGTATTTGGCTTAAAAGCAAGAGCACTTTATAATGGATGCTGCTGAAGGTGTTTTAGATTATGTGGTGGTCAGTGGTTTAGCGATTCTAAATGGATCTGTATTAGTACAGGCAGGCAGTTTAGTGGTCTTTGGCGTCTCCTTGTGATCCTGTTTGGTATCTCAGCTTGTCTTGTGCTTATTTGTATTGAAAACATTTAATTATTGATTGATTGTGACACTATACATTTACTATACATTGTGAATTATGAAAATTAAAAAGTACTTATTTATTTGGTGGGGGAGGGGTAACATCACTTCTTTTTTCCCACTTCAAGCACTGCATACAACAGAACTCAATTGAGCTCAATAATCACTACTGAGGATTGTATACATATATGCACCAGTAGACAATTTCACATTGGAACTGACAGCACTCTATTCTTAAGGACTGTTTTATGGTATGGTGCTAATGGACTTCAAAATCACCAAAGTTTTTTTTTAAAGTTTTATGTGAATATCGTAAAAATATACACTTTTTTTACTGTTGCTTTTCTCATCTTTTTAAACACTCCCAACTTCCAACAATTTAATCTGACCCCAATTTTAAGTCTTGTACCTCAACCAATTGGGTTGGGTGAAGATTGAGCAGCGTTATTTTACATTTGATTACATTTGGCTTCATTTTCTGTACCTAAATAGACCTGAAACCCTGAAAAGCAATGTTTATTTCATTTGTATCTTTGTTCAGTTGTGCTATTGCTAATTGATTTGTTCTTATTTGTGACCCTGGACCACAAAACCAGTCACAAGGGTCAATTTCTTGAAATTGAGATGTATACATCGTCTGAAAGCTGAATAAATCAGCTTTCCATTGATGTATGGTTTGTTAGAATAGGACAATATTTGGCTGAGATACAACTATTTGAAAATCTGGAATCTGAGGGTGCAAACAAATCTAAATATTGAGGAAATCATCTTTAAAGTTGTCCAAATGAAGTTCTTAGCAATGCATGTGTCACGAATCTGGTCCGTGGCCTTCTGGCTGATTGCCACTAGAGGTCATTCTACCATTACATTGACTCTCACACTACACAGACTGTTACATGTCACTCCGGACTACAGTTCCCATCATCCATTGCACTTAAACAGCTGAATTCACTGATCACACAGCCGTCACTAATCACACGCTCACCTGAGAGCCTTTTTTGGCTATTGCTACAAATATACCCCAGCGACTTAAGATTTAACCTCTTAAGACCCGAGAAAAAAGTTTTAGGAAAAAGTAATTTTTTCCATGTCTTTACATTGTTTAGAGCATTAAAAATAATGTAAAAAAAAACATTTAAAAAAAGATATTTCATAAGTTATGCTATGTCCTCGGTAGAGCACATCGGGACTTAATTTCTTTAAAAAAATAAAAAGACATGAATGAACATGCATAGGCAAAAACAATTGATTTTTTAAATCACCAATACATTTTTAGTT
>NW_015652417.1:7397-11029 GCF_001515625.1 Sinocyclocheilus rhinocerous
CCTGTTCATTTGTTATGTCTCCCAAAATGTGTAATAAACATGTTTTCAGTCCCAGTGTCCTCATATGAGGACATGTATGAAATCAACGTCCTGTTTCATAACAGAAAGTCATATTTTGATTTGAAACCCCATAACATTTTCCTGAGATGTTGATTTATGACACACAGTTTAAAAGTTAGTCAGATTTAAATGATAATTACAAAATAGTATCATATTTCCACAAGAGTGTAACTAAATTAATATCAGACATTTTTGAAGACCAAGGAGAGGGAGTGGTCATGGTGAAACATCCAAACATTTAGTATCTCTGAAATGCCCTGAATGTGCTCTGTACAGGACATCCAGACTTAAAACTGTGGCATGTACAGTCTCAGAGAAATACACCAAAATATAATGTCCTCATATGAGGCCGCAGGGTCTTGAGAGGTTACGTTTTGTGTTCCAGGGTCACATTTTATTGCTTGCTTGTTTGAAATTTATATTAGTTTGCCTAGTTGTTTTTGCTGTGGTATTTTTTGTTAAAACCATAGGCAAGACCCAAGTTCTTTGTGTAAGTGTTCTTTATGTTGCTGATTTCAGCTGCAATGTTTTGCAAAAAGACAGAATTAATGTGTTTAACATCTAAAATGATTTACGTTTTTTACCTTACTGGAATCAAAACTGGGAACCGATAAGAATCAAAATACAAAAATCATACAAAATATTAAGGGGGAAAAAAAATCAATCTGAGTAATCAAAGTTACAATGACCTTTTCTTGCACTGAGTTCCTACTGTATAGCCTCTATCATTAATACAGTAAATCTAAATGGTTACATTTTAATTTTATGTAAGAGCAAATACCCTTCAGTTCAAATTTAAAGTAATGCAGTTACTGGATGGTGATACAATTAAGAATAATTTGACATTTAAGTGATATTGCACAGGCGTGTATTCATTTCATTTCATTTGTTTTATACATTTTTTTTTTTGTTAAATGCTATTCAGTTTGAAAATTAACCTGATTTCTCAGAGATCTCTTAAAGATGGAAAAATGTTTGACATCATTTATCATGTATCAGGTATGTGTATATTCACTACATAATGAGATGTATCTTGCTGAAACTAGCATCTACTTTTCAAACGTTTGAAATTTTATCATGTTTTTGAAAAATGTTTCTTATATTCACCAAGCATACATTTATTTGATTAAGAATAATATTGTGTACAATATTGTGAAACATTATTCAAATGTAAAAAATAACTGATATGGTACTCACCTGGACAATGGCCTGCTTTTTTCTGTGATAGTGGCCAATGACTGTTTGTCTAGAAAAATAATGATTAAAAAAGAAAGGTCTGAATATAAGTCAAATTATTAAAATCACAAGTAAAAAAATAATAATAAAAAAAAATATTTGTGCATATTATACTTTATAATTTGTCATTTGAATATACTGCCTGCTATAATGAAAAATAATTCAGTATACTTTTCTAATCTGTGTATCATTCGCTCAGTCGCTTTTTCATATTGAAACAAGAAAAATGACAAAACTGCTCATTTATTAATTTAAAAAAAAAACGAAAAAAACCAACAACAAGAATTAAGCTTTTTTTCCCTGTGGTCGACGGACTCTGTCCTCCTGTCCGGCGAACCGGGCTGTCATTACTCAAGCTCTGCCTCGTTCTCCTGTCCTGAGTTTCACACTCACAGTCTCAGTCTGTAACTCTTTCAGACAGCTGTCAGGCAGCTCTACATGCAGTGTTTGGATCTTCTGTAAACTGAAACCCAACTTGCCTAAGTTTATATCTGCAACTTCTGTTTTTTATTTTTTTTAAAAGCCTTAAGACTTTGTCTCTTATAATGGCTTATAAGGTTAAAAACTGTGAAGAAAAGATATCCCTTTTTTTAAATTTCAAAGCTTTGTCAAACTACTTGCAATAGTTTGTAAATTTGTTTACTACAGTATTATATTTAATTCTAATTTAAGTCTTTAAACTTTTAAAATAGGAAAAGTTAATATTCTGAGTATCTGTGGTAAAATGAAGCCAAAAAGACTTACTGTTAATTTGGTTTCTTCCTGAATCTGCTTTTCATCTGGAGCTGCAGAAATCCTCTGTATTGGTTTTTATGTCGAACTGTAGCTCCTCCCCATAAAAAAAAAAAAAAAAGCTTGAAAAGTTTCACTTTCATTTTCTTTTTCCAGTAAATGTAGGGCTTTTTAAGAATCAGACCTAGTATCAGCAGACCGCTAGAGAAAATGTTTAACCACACTAGATTATTCAATGGCATCAAGGTTCAAGGTTATTTATTGTCATTTCTTGTTTCACACATGAAACAAAATTTGTCCTAAGGAGAAGCAGCAAACAGAACCTGATAATAATCATCCTAAAAACAAAAATAAAACCTTAAAACTATATATGAAGAGTTTGGTTCCAACACGCGATAAACGCAATTTATTATTTTTTTAATTGAGTTTCCGCCAAAATCAGTATTGTATCTGGTTGGTATTGAAAAGTCAATTTTTTATTTTACGCAAAATGCGATATCCGCCGAGTTATTCTGTCATGTTTTCTCCCTTTTTTTCCAAACCGCGACAAACGCCAGTCTCCCTTCTCAGCAGAATGCGATATATCTGCTCAACCAATCACAGCGCTCCATTCCACGCACTGTAAACAGTAATGGTGGCGCTTTGAATACACCCGGCATCCTAGTTTTCCTCATCTACTTTGTACTTTGTACTTTGTACACAAGGTTTACATATAAACACATTTGGTTATGTCTAAAATGAAAGTAAACAGTTGAGAGAGAAACGTGTGCAGCTCTTAAAGGGACAGTAGCTACTAAACACGCTGCCGACTGTCATTAAAGGGATAGTTCACACCAAAAAATTAAATTTCTGTCATTATTTACAAACTCACATTTAGTCTTAAACCTGTATTAATTTCTTTCTTGTGCTGAACACAAAATAAGATATTTTGAAGAATGTGGGTAACCAAACAGTAGCTGGTCCACATTGACTTTGAGAGTAGGAAAAAAATACCATGGAAGTCACTGGACCAGAAACTGATTGGTTACCCACATTCTTCAAAAATAACTTTTATGTTCGACAGACGAAATAAACTAATTCAGGTTTAAAACAACTTGAGCAAATGATTGTATAAAAATTAAACACTATGACAGAATTGAAAGAAAGATGACAGAATTTTCATTTTTGGTGAACTATTCTTTTAATGTTAATAAAACAACAAAACACAGAAAAAAAATTACTCACTGCTCTTGACTGATATATATAGTGTATGTATATAGTGTTTTATTTTAATATTTGTTCATTCAGTTTCTTGAATGCTACAGCTAAATACTGTATCTGTTTTTATTTTATATTTTGTTAAGGTGTAAGCAGTGGTGTATAACGTACCTGAACTTGAAGTAAAAGCCATAGCTACTCAAGTACAGATATCTTACCAGAAAATGACTTTGATAGAAGTTGAAGTCATCGTTTAGAATATTACTTGAGTAAAAGTCTTAAAGTATGTGATATTTATTGTACTTAAGTACGAAAAGTATTTTTTAAATCTTAAACGTACTTAAGTATTGAAAGTAAAAGTACAAGTAAATGCAAAATGGAAAAGAAGCAAATAAATATATATAAAA
>NW_015652417.1:11410-11670 GCF_001515625.1 Sinocyclocheilus rhinocerous
GTTGTATAAAATAATTTAAATAAAATATGTAACATGACTAATAATGAAATTGGGGATAAAACAATAAATAAATAAATAAAAATTCCTCTTACATTGTTTCCAGGAGAAATATTTCCTCCTACCCCAGGAATGACCGTTCCGTGAATGAAATGTTTCCCAAAAATTGTGTTTAGTTTAAGCTGGAAAAGCTCTCTCTCCCTGTCTCTCTCTTTCTCACACACACACAAACACACACACACACACACACACACACACACACA
>NW_015652417.1:11725-12705 GCF_001515625.1 Sinocyclocheilus rhinocerous
TGAGTCTGTGGTCAGGTTTAAGTCCCCACCAGGATATATAAACCAGTACACATATACACACACACACACACACACACAGAGTCATTCTGATAAATTGAAATAAAAATGTTTAGCTTAATGAATAAATAAAGAAATGGAAAAAAATCCCTCACATTTTCCAGGAATTAGGAGCCAGATTACACCTTCACATTATTTCAGTAGCGTCTAAACGAGATGTTTAAGATATGTCTAAGTCTGTCTAAATACTGACAAGGATGGCGGTGCAGTGGACTGTGGTGGTATGGTAAAGAGCTAGGTATTATTTTGCAGTCTCGATTCGAATCTCATGGGGAGCGGGATTTAGAAATGATTTAATTATATAGATAATTGTTTTATTTCACAGTGTTTTGGGTACAACGATCACGACTGACTATCTATCCTATTCTAACTTTCAGAAAAGCTGTCCAGAGAACATTGTTGGAATGTTTACAGACGGTCTCATGTGGCTATCTTTACAGCCGTAATGTTACGCTTTCTTTTAAGAGGCTTGTTTAAATAACAATGAGGCCTTTTTACATATGCTTCGGATTTAACCGTGACGACATAAATATTGTCTTCTGTCACAGCTGTAATCTACACATTCCTAAGGTATTTTCATAGACTTTCAGTGCGGAAGAGTTATGGTTCTCCGTCACCGCTCAAAATCACATCTACTTAAAAAAGTTTTAAAAACTAATAGACTATCTTTAACCTATGCCGATACCAGTATCGGTATCGGTGCATCCCTAGTTACAACATATACATGTCAAGTCTGTTTTATCATAGGTATATTGTATTATTCTTGAATATAATTGTTTAGTCTAAATATGTTAACAATTTATTTATTTTTTACAAAGATGTTCAATTTAACACATATAACTAATAACACATTCAAAGGCTACAGACTTCTAGGTCAGGGAACTACAAATCCCAGCATAAACCTCAGACTTCAGACATGGCCA
>NW_015652417.1:12751-16923 GCF_001515625.1 Sinocyclocheilus rhinocerous
GATGTTAGTGATGCAAAGTCCGATTAATTTTCGTGAACCGATTCTTTCGGGGAGTTTGAGTCAATGAACCGCTTCAAAGAACCATTTCGTCGGTTCCTTTAGTTATCATACAATGATGTCAGTATACATTCCTTTTCTAACAACTCAGTGTCATGTTATATCAATGAAACATTCAAATATGTAGGATTTCTATCATGGACAGACACAGATACGCCATTGAATCAACTCATCACGAGGTCTAAACTAATCCAATCAGGAGACAACAGAGATATTTTTATATCGAGGACTGAGTTCTTTCACAACCTATAGATGCCTCGTGATGTCTTGTGATCGCCAATGAATGGAACCAGTGTAGGCACAGGAAGGATATTTCGCTGATACCCTCAGGCTTGCAAAACAACGGATCTAAAGAACAGTGATAACGTGATTCAATCAAACTCAGCAAACCACCGCGTGACTGTTATGGACCTCAGGAAATTCCTCCCCTCCTCCTTTCTCTATTAACAAAGAAACGCAGACGTTGCATGGACCAAGTTTAAAAGACAATCATCTAAAATCATTTAAAGTATTGGAGAAATATACTCCCAAATATTATGCTTTCTGTTTGATGTTATTGGAACATATGATATTTTAATCTTTGCCTTATAACTTTTCCTTTTAGCAGATAAAGCATTTAATATGTGTGTAAGATATGTGAAGTTTAGTATCGGGTGACCAGTGTTATACGTCTATTGGTGCTACGTGTGTCTCCTGCCTGCCTTGTGTTACCCTTTGGTTTGTTTATTAAAGACTTATTCCTGCTACTCCTACGTCTCCGCGTTCCTCGATCTTCACAGTAGACATCGTGACTGTTACACCTTTATTCCCCAAACTTTGCATATTATTCCTTTATACCTATATGGAGGTACTGTATAGGTACACTATAATTTAAAAAAATGTTATGTTGCAAATTATATTTACTTATATACTTCCGATCAAGTCAAACATTTCTGTCTTTTTTACAAAGCATTCTGTTGCAGCTGAATAACATGAGCAAAAATCAGCAGCCTACAGAACACTTGGGCCTACAAAAGGAACTTTTGCCTATGCTTTTAACAAAAATACCACAGCAAAAACAACTACTCTAATATAAATTTCAAATATTAAAATGTTAAAGACAAGTAAACAGTCAATAATAAAATAGGAACAAACAAATCAATTAGCAATAGCATAAATAAATACATGAACTGTAATTAAAAGTTTAAAAACACTGCATAGTTTTCTTTTCATAAATAAAATATAGATTATTAATTAAAGTTATTAAAGATATTCAGTCAAAATCAGTGAATGATTTTCTTTTGTTCTTTGATTAACTTAATGACAGGCAGCTTGTTTATTAGGCTGCTGTCTCTTTAACACCGAACTCACAGATCTAAAAATACTGTACACGTGCGTTTTATTTCTCATCTGTTTACTTTCACTCAAGACAAAAACGGCTGTGTTTATGATGATATACTGACGTAGTTTTCTGCATTATGGTCGATAAATATGAAAGAAGTCAGTTCCGGCCCGGAACAACCTTCAGTGGAACCAACCTACAGTGGAAATGCACGAAACGGTTCGAGAACGGACACAGGCTGGGAATCTGCACCGAGACCGCTGTTCTCTGTACTCGCCGCTTGCCCTTCAACAAGCCTGATTTATACTCGACGCGTCCGCAAGTGCGCTTGGGTGGGCGCGGCAAAAATGATGGCATCGCGGCGTTGGTGGAAGTGCGCGTTGAGTGTGCCCGACACTGTTTCGCGTGGCGGTGTGCACGGTATCTCGAGCGAACTTCACACGGCGCCGCAAAGAACATGAACGATTTTGAAGCTGTTTTGGCTGAACAGGTACGCCTGTATGCATGATCATAGAGTTATCAGTAGGGTTGGGTACCGAAACCCGGTACCAATATGGCACCTGTACCTATGTAACCGGTATGTACTAGAACCGAATCCGAACGCAGATTTCGGTGCCTCATTTCGGTGCCATGCCTGAGCGATCGATTGAAATATTTGTCCTCTGGTTCTCCGAAACGGACATAATAAGCATTATCACTGGCACCGCACGTGAAAAATAATTTCCCGACTGAGAAAATGCACGTGAACTCAAGTCGGAAAGCTCTAATAAATACAAATCCAACACATATTTGTAGTTACCACAACTCGGGAAATGAGAGCATCCGAGGAGTGCGTCAATGCAGTAATTACACTTGCTCTGATAGCAGCAGGTAGCCTTCCGTTAGCTAAGCTAAACATGCTTAAATTAAAATGCCTAAAGCTAAACCTCCCTTGTATTCACATTTCTAAACCTGTTGTGCAACAAAAGAGAACATTATAACCTTTTTACTCCACAACACCAGTCAAATGCTACCTTTTGTGATCTGATGAGGCTTCTTGTCACAGAATGAGGCAGTCATGGACTTCTACATTAACTGTTCCCTCCTGGTGGAATGACCTGCCCAGCTCAATCCAAGCAGCTGAGTCCTTATTATTTTCAAGAAACGGCTGAAAACACATCTCTTTCATCTTCATTTGACCCTCTAACATTTGCACTCTCTATTCTAATGGCCAATCCATCATTTTTGGGGGAAATTTTTATTTATTTATTAATTTTTTAATAAGTATCGGTTCAGGCACCGTTTAGGCACCGGAACGGTTTTAAAAGTATCGATTTGGCACCGGTATCGAAAAAAAAACAAACGATACCCAACCCTACTTATCAGGTATGCTGTTTTGTTACCAATGTTAAATTAATTTCATTGCTTCGTTTTCTTTCTCTCTTCTCCCTTTCTGCACTGTCTCTGCATGGGAGAGAAATAAAAAAATGCGAATCCACACGGTCTAAAAATACTGTTTATGTCTTATCAGATTAAAGAAGAGTCGAACGGTCATCTGATGTCCATCTGATTAATGCATAAAAAAAAACACAACGCAGACTAAACCGGTTAATGGTCCGGACTTCGATTTTACCATTAAATCTTTAAATAAACACTTGAAAATGCCAAGACAACAAATATTTTTTTTTAACTTGGCATTTTATATAAGTGTTGGCTGTGTTATATTAAAATGACTATGTCTTATTGTTTTTGTTTTTTTTGTAAGTATTCAAATAACCAGGGGACTTTTGTCCCGAAAATGCAGTTTATCAGAAGTCATTCAGTGTAACAGGATTAAGAAGTTATTCTGAAATCTAATAAAAAACTGATAGTCAATAGACAGTCTGACATCATCAAATGGCTCTTGAAAAAACTCTTATAAACAAAATTATGTTCAGAGTATTTCCATTTTAAAATGGGAAAACAACAACAACAACACTGTAATGTGACTGCTGTGGGGGTCTATGCTGCATCTGTAGAATTTGAAATCAGAGCAGCAGGAAGTAGAATACCAGAGGACAGCAGAGAAACAGGAAGCTCTGTGTGACACTTTCTGCAGCATTACACAGATTCCCCCCACAGCATGTGACATTAGCATTAGGTCCTAACCCGTCCTGATAACTTGCATGCAAATTCAGAAGCACATCCTTTCATAATCAATGATGGGTGTGGAGAATTTTCTGTTAAAAAAAAATATAAAAAGTCAAATCAATAAATTAAAAACAACCTGAAGTGTTGTAGCACTTGAACACTGAATCACTGTATAACCTAAAGTATCAAAAAAGGAAAGTAAAAATAAATAAGACCTTTCATCTTAAATCAAATTAGATGGCAATACAGAAGATCAAATAATTGTTTCCTAACAAAAATAACTAATAAAATAACTATTTCATTACTAAAATCTTACCATTTGCAGTAAAACAGTAATTCTCATTCCCCCAACAATTCACTGTCTGTGAGCAGCCCTCCCAATTACAAGTGTAACATTTCTTCCCATTGGGTTGAAAGTTCAAGTCTGTGAAAGAAACATGACATTTTCACTGTTTCTGTGAAACAATGAAACAATGTGAAACAATTCTTTCTTTGTGAAACAATGAATCAATGAAACAACAACAATTCCTCAGCTGTGGGATCATGAATTTAAATAGTATCTGTGCAATCAAGTCAACGATATCGCTGGAAATGAAGTGTCCCCAACTAAGCAAGCCAGAGGCAACGGCGGCAAGGAACCAAAACTCCATCGGTGACAGAATGGAGAAAAAACCTTGGGAGAAAC
>NW_015652417.1:17519-18332 GCF_001515625.1 Sinocyclocheilus rhinocerous
GGGCTAAATCGGCGGCGACACATCGGTGTGATGGTGACACGATGTGTACCGCGGCGCCATGCCCACCTCCGGACTCGGGAGTGTAGCCAGTGCTGAAGTGGTCTCATATGAAGCAATCCGAGCGGCGTGACTGATATGCCCCAGAAGCCTCTGAAAGTGTTTCAGTGGAACCACCGTCCTGCCTCTGAAGGAACTCAGACAGTCCAGCACTGACTGGGCACACTCGTTGGTGAGTCGCGCCGTCATACTCACCGAGTCTAACTCCACACAGAGAAAAGAGATTCTCTGCACAGGGGAGAGCTTGCTCTTTTCCCAGTTGACACGAAGCCCCAACTGGCTGAGGTGCCGAAGCACCAGGTCCCTGTGATCGCACAACTGTTCTCGCGACTGGGCCATAATGAGCCAGTCGTTGATATAGTTGAGGATCCTGATGCCCACTTCCCGTAATGGGGCAAGGGCGCCCTCTGCGACCTTCGTAAAGACGCGGGGGGACAGGGACAGCCCGTAGGGGAGGACCCTGTACTGCCGTGCCCTACCCTCGAACGCGAACCGTAGGAACGGCCTGAGTCGAGGGAGAATCGAGACATGAAAGTAGTCAGCCCTTCAGGTCGACCGCTGCAAACCAGTCCTGGGGCTGGATGCATCTGATGATGTGCTTCTGTGTCAACATCTTGAACGGAAGCTTGTGAAGGGCCCGATTCAAGACTCGAAGATCCAGGATTGGCTGGAGGCCACCGCCATTTTTGGGTACGATGAAGTAAGGGCTGTAAAACCCCTGCTTCATCTCGGCTGGAGGGACCGGCTCGATTGCAT
>NW_015652417.1:18531-19512 GCF_001515625.1 Sinocyclocheilus rhinocerous
GGTCGACCGCTGCAAACCAATCCTGGGGCTGGATGCATCTGATGATGCGCTTCTGCGTCAACATCTTGAACGGAAGCTTGTGAAGGGCCTGATTCAAGACTCGCAGATCCAGGATTGGCTGGAGGCCACCGCCTTTCTTGGGTACGATGAAGTAAGGGCTGTAAAACCCCTGCTTCATCTCGGCTGGAGGGCTGGCTCGATTGCATCCTTTGCCGGGAGGACAGCAATCTCCTCGCGCAAGACAGGTGCGTCTTGGACTGCCATCGAAGTCTCGAGAATGCCGCTGAACATGGGAGGTCACCTGGCGAACTGAATCGCATAGCCGAGTCGGATTGTGCGAATGAGCCAACGGGACGGGTTGGGAAGCACAAGCCACGCCCCCAAACTCCGTATGAGTGGCACCAAAGGAACAATCGATGCACCCGCGGTCAAGCTGGATTCCCACATCTCCGGGTTGCCCGTGTCAGGGCCGCTTCATTGACTTCTTAGACAATTTAGCAGCCGACTGGGACACGGGGGGTGCCGCACTCCTGCGAGAGGCTCAACGCGCTGGCCTTGATGTTGTTTCAGCACGGGGCGGAGCGGCTCTGGAGGATGCAGGAGGGTGCCCACGGCGACGAGCAGACTGAGGCTTGGCCCACGGCGGAGCGTGTGCATCACAAAGCAAGATGTGTTGGTAACACAAGCCGAACAGTCCAGCCTGGGAGACGGGAGCGTCGAGAAAGCGCACTTTGTCGACATCGCTCGTCTCAGCAAGGCTGAGCCATAGATGGCGCTCTTGGGCCAAAAGTGCGGACATTGCCTTCCCAAGGGACCGTGCCATGACCTTCGTCGCCCAGAGAGCGAAGTCGGTTGCCAAGCGCAGCTCCTGCATTAACCCCAGGTTGGTGCCTTGGCTTGGTGGACTTGCAGGATCGCCATGGCATGCAAGGCAGAGGCAGCTTGACCCGCAGCACTGTAGGAGTTAGCATTGAGAGCCGC
>NW_015652417.1:24496-25458 GCF_001515625.1 Sinocyclocheilus rhinocerous
TGAGCCAACCTGCGAGATGGGAGCGTCAAGAAAGCGCACTTTGTCAACATCTCTCATCTCAGGGAGGTTAAGCCAAAGATGGCGCTCTTGGGCCACAAGTGTGGACATCGCCTTCCCGAGGGACCGCGCTGTGACATCTGTCGCCCATCGGGCGAGGTCAGTCGCCGAGCGCAGCTCCTGCATCAACCTCGGGTTGGTACTACTCTCGTGCATTTAAATGCCCTGGCTTGGTGTACTCGCAGGATAGCCATGGCATGCAAGGCAGAGGCAGCTTGGCCCGCAGCACTGCAATCTTTGGACAGGAGACGAGGACAATGGAAAGGCTCTCACTGTACCCCTCAGATCGCCCAGAGCACTAACCGATGGTTCTCTGCTCGCGGCAGAGAAGCCAGCGCGGGTAGTGACAGAGGGAGCCCCTCCCATCCCCGTGAGGAGAGAGAGGCGCGATCGCAGTGCTGCCATGGTCACATGCTCACAGTGAACGCATGAATCATCCACGAACGCAGCCTCAGCGTGCTGAATGCCCAGACACTGAAGACAATGATCGTGGCTGTCTCTGCCATGGTCACACGCTCACAGTGAACGCATGAACCATACACGAACGCAGCTTCAGCGTGCTGAATGCCCAGACACTGAAGACAACGATCGTGGCTGTCGACGGAGGATAGACTTTAAAAAGACGCGAACCGACCGTGATTTTCTCTTTTAGGAAATCTGTTCTTTTAGGAAAGTGCCCAGGGGAATCGCTGTAGACAGGGACACCGCTGTTCGCACCGTGACGCCAACCAGAACAGCTTCCAGACAGATGATGAATGGCTTTGTGGAGATCAACACGTTCATCCACTCGGCTCCGAAGCAAAAATCTGAAGAGTGGATGCACCTGTCACATGCATTTATACCCGTATGCACGGGGAATGGCTCAGGTATGCAAAATCCACTAGCCAAATTTCATTGGCGTTTTC
>NW_015652417.1:25783-32009 GCF_001515625.1 Sinocyclocheilus rhinocerous
CAATGGCCGTGCAATTAGACAGCGTTATTGAAAAGGCTTCAGTCATCTGAGAAAAGGGAGTTTTCCCCCATAGCGTCTGCGACGCAGTACTCTTTCCCGTATCTCAGGGAACCGAGGTTACGTTAGTAACCGAGTACGTTTTGTTGTGGAGATCACAAATAATGTGAGTAAATCAGCGTTTTCCAGGTTTATTTTTTATTTATTTATTATTATTATTATTATTATTATTTTAATTTTTTTTTGCTTTTATGAAGCGCAGGGCATAGTTCAGCCAGAAACAATGTGACTTACTGGAAACTGCTGTTAAAGTGGTCTGTTTTTACCTGTCGTGTGACAGCCAGCAATCATTTGCTTCCTAATTCTTATTTCATTCTTCTCATTTTCTCAACATTTTGATGGCCTAGTTCATAGTGCAGATATATATATCTGTCTGCCACCGGGTATCGTTCCTGGGAGCAATTTTCGACTCGGCCCAAATGAGGGCGACGGTCGCGCCAGAACGTTAACTGGCTATTCAGCAGCACCGCGGCCTCTTTCAAAATAGGAGCCTCTCATCCCCTCCTCCTTTACGCTTTCCCCCCGATCACCCTGATCCCGCAGGTAATCAGGCGAATCAGGGAGCAAGAGCACAAGGTTCTGTTAGTGGCCCCGCTCTGGAGGAACCAGCATTGGTTTGCAGAGCTGTCTCAGCTGCTAGTAGCAGCTCTGTGGCCCATCCCCCTGAGACGGGACCTTCCCTCTCAGGCGAACAGAATAATATGGCACCCCCAGCCCGAGCTGTGGGCTCTGCACCTTTGGCCTCTTGATGGGAGCCTGTGGACCTCCCCATGAGCATATTAAATACAGTCTCTCAGGCTACGGCACCGTCTACGAGACAACTCTATGCCCTTAAATGGTCTGTCTTCTCCGCCTGGTGTACAGCCCGCAGCGCAGACCCAATTTCACATTCGCATATATAGATATGCATAATCTATATTTCTATTTTTTCATAGTCTATATTCCTACTCTATACTCGCATATATAGATATACATAGTCTATATTTCTATTTTTTCGTAGTCTATATTCCTACTCCAACAGCATAGTTTTTATTATTATGTTTTTTTTAACGTTTGTATGTATGTATGTATGTGTGTGTATAATCGTGTATGTATGTGTGTATAGTTTGTGTATGTGTGTATAGTTTTTTCACTTGTCAGGGCATTCACTGTGGACAGCAAAGTAAGAATTTCATTGCTCAGGGAAAATTGTTTTCCTCACTGGGCATATGACAATAAACGCTTTGAATCCTTGAATCCTTGAATTTCCTGCGACATATAGCTGATATTGTCCTTTCTGCAAGAACTGTTGGACAAGGGTCCTTCCCCTTCCACGCTTAAGGTCTATGTAGTGGCCATAGCAGCATCCCACGCTCCCATAGCCAGCCAATCGGTAGGCAGGAACAACCTAGTTGTTCGTTTTTTGAAGGGGTCTAGGAGACTCAACCCGCCTCGCCCTGTATGGGATCTGCCCACGGTTCTGGGGGCTCTGAAGAGCCCTCCTTTTGAGCCGTTTCAGTCCACGGACCTTCGTTCCCTGATGCTAAAAACCGCTCTTCTACTAGCGTTAGCATCGGTAAAGCGTATGGGAGATCTGCAGGTGCTCTCCGTGAGAATCCTTGAATTTCCTGCGACATATAGCTGATATTGTCCTTTCTGCAAGAACTGTTGGACAAGGGTCCTTCCCCTTCCACGCTTAAGGTCTATGTAGTGGCCATAGCAGCATCCCACGCTCCCATAGCCAGCCAATCGGTAGGCAGGAACAACCTAGTTGTTCGTTTTTTGAAGGGGTCTAGGAGACTCAACCCGCCTCGCCCTGTATGGGATCTGCCCACGGTTCTGGGGGCTCTGAAGAGCCCTCCTTTTGAGCCGTTTCAGTCCACGGACCTTCGTTCCCTGATGCTAAAAACCGCTCTTCTACTAGCGTTAGCATCGGTAAAGCGTATGGGAGATCTGCAGGTGCTCTCCGTGAGCCCCTCCTGTTTTTAATTTGGGCCCAGCGACTCTAAAGTCGTCCAGAAGCCAAGGCATGGTTATGTACCTAAAGGCAATGCCCCATGGGAGTAAGAGCCCACTCAACTAGAGGCGTCACTTCTTCCTGGGCTTGGTCTAGCGGTGTGTCGCTATTATTATATTATAATACTTATTATTATTTTATTAATTTTTTTATTTTTTGCTTTTATGAAGAGCAGGGCATAGTTCAGCTAGAAACAATGTGACTTACTGGAAACTGCTGTTAAAGTGGTCTGTTTTTACCTGTCGTGTGACAGCCAGCAATTATTTGCTTCCTAATTCTTATTTCATTCTTCTCATTTTCTCAACATTTTGATGGCTCTGCACAGCCCCGGGCCCAGACACCTGTTAGCACAAGAATACTTAAAGATGATTGACTGTTGTGTAGAAGTATGAAGAGTGTTAACTGTACATACTGGATTTCTCACATTCTGGCCATATATACTGTAGGTGCCTATGTGAGCAGGTTAGACTTAGAACAACATAATAATATTGAAAGTATTCTGTACACAGATGAGGTTATTCTGTACACTTCATGAGGATGAAGAAGGTCAGACTGAATCCCAGTTGTGTGTTTGTGCATCAGAACGTTTGGGATGACACAGCTGGAGAGAGAAACATGAAGGCAAGGAGACGACTGCAGGAGACACTGGATGAAATGACAAAACTCGCTGTTAAAGATGATTAGATTTGATGTTCAGAAAGATGTGAAGTATATTCCTCAGCTCTGGGAGGGAAACCCACCGATGGCTCCACCAAACCCAAAATACTGTGAGAATATTCAACAACTAAAGGAAACTATAATGTCTCATGCCTCAGAATCACATGGAATAGTGCTGAATGACTTCAAAGATCATATTAAAGATCTCTGGGAGGATTTACTGAATGAACGATTTGTCTTTAGCTTCAGAAACTCTCTGAAGATTTCAGCTTACAGGAAACTAGAGACTGAATACAGGAAGTGGTCCTGGAGTCTTCGCAGTGCCATGATGGAATCTGAGAACAAACTATACAACAAAATAGAAAATGAAGCAATTCATGAAGTTGAGGAAACTGATCTTCACAGAGAACTAAAGGAGACAAGAGAAGAAGTGAAAAAATCAATGTCTGAATTATTTGAGAAAGACAGAGATAAAGATATACTGATTCAGTGGAAAACATCATTTGAAATCAAAATCAAAGAGCTTCAGGAAAACATTGTGAGAGAAACAAAGAGGAAATTAAATGCGATTCTTCAGCAGCGAGACCTGAAGAAAAAGATTGATGCTCAGAGGACACATCATGAAAACACTCTCTGTGAAAAGAGCAAAGAACTCACCTTTAAACTCAGAGACAAAGCAAATGATGGAGAAACACTGAAGAAAGAGTTTGATTTGTTTTGGAAACAGTGGATGAAGATGATCATCAGAACCACTCCTGCAGTCAGAGACATTGACATAATGAGAGATGTGAGAGAGATACTCAGTGACGTCTATGACAGTCTTCCTGTAGGTTACTGGAGGGAGAGCAGGGATATTTTCACTGTGTCGAGTTATTCAGATTATGTAAAACTAAAGAAACCCAGTGGAATTGCAGGTGCTTTTACAAAGGTCTACAGATCAGATAAAGAGGTGTTTCATGACATTCTCTCTAAAGAGGATGCATCTCAAATAAGATATTTCGTCACAGATGTTGCTCAGCAGACAGACACAATCATTCAGTCATTTAACATTTCAAAGATGGGCTACAACATCAGCTGCATCCAGCTACTCACAGATTACATTAAGACAAGACAAAAACATGAGGAAGGGCAAGTGAATTATGTGTTCAAGAATGAATTCTTCATAGATTTGGTTCTGTCCATCTGTAAGAGAGCAAACAAGAAGATCACTGACCAACACAGACTGTCCAGAGAAGCCAATGATCCTGTAATATATGTTGAGAAGGAGAGAGAAGAGTATTATAGTGTTTTCCTGAAATACTGTCATGGAGCTGCATCAGCTGCTATTTTTGGTAAGATCATCTGTGAGAAACTGAAAGAGCTCATTGAGCAGAGCGTCTACAAGAAGACTGCCAGATATTTAGCAAATTATATGAGAACAGACTGTCAATCACTGAATGGAAACAGATCAAATCTGGAGAAACACATCCTGAAGACACTGGCAGAAGAGGAGGATTTCAACAAATACATGAACTACATTCATAATACCAGAGATCACTACAAGAGTTTCATCAGAGATGAAGTCAGGCGGTACATCACTGATCAGTTCAGTGTCAGTGTTTTACCCAAGATGAAGGATAACATTAAACTCCTGCAGCAGAAGATCATGAAAGCAGCTCATAAATCTACTGAACATGTTCAAGTGAACAGAGGAACCTCCTAGAAGAGGTGATAAGAAAAGAACTTGCTGCTATAATGTCTGACATCAGCTGTAGATTCAACACAAAGTCATTTCCAGTAAATTTGGATTATAAGTTCAGGCCAGATGAGCTTCTGATTGATCACTTCTGTCAGTGCTGTTGGGTTCAGTGTCCGTTCTGTAAAGCTATCTGCACCAACACCATAGAAAACCATCCTGGAGATCACAGTGTTGCTTTCCACAGAGTGACTGGAATTAATGGATATTTGTACAGAGGAACAACAAACTTGTGTATTAACATCTGTACCACAGCAGTAGTGAGTGATCGATGGCTTTATCCCGATGGATCAGATGATAAAGTCCCCTGGAAAGAGTACAGAAGAGCAGGAGGAGTTTATGCATACTGGAGCATCACCCCTGATGTCTCTGAACTGCCCTACTGGAAGTGGTTTGTGTGCAGATTCCAGAGAGATCTGGAGAAATACTACATGAAAACATTTCAGGGATGTGGTAAAATACCACATGCATGGAGAAGATACTCAAAACAGGATGCTATTGAGAGTTTGGATAAATGCCTTTAATTGAAGAAATGAAATAAGCTTGATTTACTGTTAAAATGATTTTTCTGTTCCTCACTTCAGTTTGAAATCCTCTCAAATCCACATAATACAGTGGGTACGGAAAGTATTCAGACCCCCTTAAATTTTTCACTCTTTGTTATATTGCAGCCATTTGCTAAAATCATTTAAGTTAATTTTTTTTCCTCATTAATGTACACACAGCACCCCATATTGACAGAAAAACACAGACAATATATGTATGAACAAAATGTCTATTGTCTGACAATATACAGTAGATGTCTTTTTCATAACTCATCTGAAAAATAAAAATTACATTGTAACAGTTTCACAGAAACTTATTGCATAACCTGAACAATGAAACAATGAAAAGTTTAGTGCTTCGCATTTGAAAAAAATCACCTTGACAAATGTGCAGCATGTTTGCAAGAACTAGATTTTTGGACATCTGCATGTATCTGATGGCATTAGAAATGACATTTGGTATGTTTGGTGTACACTGTTGAAGAAAATATGCAATTGTCCTGTTGCAAGTATGCCTTTTCCTTTTATGCAATACTTTTGTATTATAACCGAACACGTTATTGTATTTGTTTTGTTAAGAAAGTGGTTTATTAAGACACACCACACATGTTATTGTTTTAAGCCTTTATTGATCAAATGTTTATAACATATATTAGCAAGAGTATAGCTAGAGATGAAACATGTATTAGCAAGAGCTTTGAAGAAAAGGGATGTTACCATTGAATGCTGTGTTGCAGACGAAGTGGAGAAGGCGTCAAAGAAGAAGATCACGGAGGAGAAAAATGAGAAAATGGAGGGCATTTCCAGACCTTTCACAAGACATTGGAATCGGCGGCCTTGCCATTGATGCCTCTCAGCAACCAAGCTTGCAAATGATATGCTTTTGTTTTTATTTCTGTTTTCATATTAGTATTTTGTATGTAAAGTGTTTAACCTGTAGACAATAAAACTATATTATAACTAAGAAGCTCTCCTGCCAAAAAAGACTCTGATTTCTGAACTAGAGCAGAACAGACCGCGCAGAAGTCTTCTGTGATCTATTTTGTAAGTATGACAACTCGGATGCTTATGAGATAGGACAGATTTGACTTACTTTACCTAACCTGAGAATAAATAAAATAAGGTAGAAGGTGTAGGAAATCAAGCACCATAAAACCACACCTAGAGTTTTTATTGTTTTTTTTACTAACAGGAAATGTTCTTTATGTTTCACTGTGATATTTATTGATGGGAGAA
>NW_015652418.1:0-199 GCF_001515625.1 Sinocyclocheilus rhinocerous
GAGGCAAGTCAAGTCACACCTGATCTTCATGAACCAAGTCAAGTCGCAGTTGATCTTCCTGAGTCAAGTCAAGTCACAGTTTATTGTCATGAGTCAAGTCAAGTCACAGCTGATCTTCCTGAGTCCAGTCAAGTCACAGCTGATCTTCATGAGTCAAGTCAAGTCACAGTTGTTCTTCATGAGTCAAGTCAAGTCACAG
>NW_015652418.1:307-493 GCF_001515625.1 Sinocyclocheilus rhinocerous
GCAAGTCACAGTTGATCGTCCTTCATGGGTTCAAGTCCCAGTTGATCGTCATGAATCAAGTCAAGTCACAGTTTATTGTCATGGGTCAAGTCAAGTCACAGCTAATCTTCCCGAGTCCAGTCAAGTCCCAGCTGATCATCGGGAGTCTTGTCATGTCCTGTCTGTTGCACCCAGATCGTCAAGGTC
>NW_015652419.1:0-910 GCF_001515625.1 Sinocyclocheilus rhinocerous
CTAAACACATGTTGACTCACATACATATCCATGTCCAATATGTGTGTGTTGTTAATTTTTCCCACTTCAGCAACAGAAAGCATTATTGAGTACATAATTAAAAATGGTTTTAACACAAGGTTAAGTTATATTCTGGCAAAACACTGCAATATTACTAGGGCTGACCCCGAATAGTCGACGATTCGATGCTTCGATAGGAGGAGCCTTATTCGACTACCAATCTCACAGTCGAATATTCGCGGGGCATTATGATCATGCTATTTTGGCTATATGGGGGTGCTCAAATGTCTGATTTCACATAGAACTACCGGTTTTCTCCCAAAGCCTATTAAGATAATGCTGTAAATAAGAATATGAAAAGAAGGAACTAAAGCCTATTCTGTCAAGAAAAGACTTAGAGAAGGTTATTAATGCCTTTGTTTTGTCTCGTCTGGATTATTGCAATGTGTTGTATGTGGAGTCCTGTCAGACCACTATTTCAAGCTTGCAATTAGTTCAGAATGCAGCAGCTAGGCTGCTAGTGGGTGCTAAGAAAAGTCATCATATCTCTCCTATTTTAGCTTCTCTCAAGTGGCTACCAGTGAACTACAGGATAAAATATAAAACTCTTTTGTATGTTTTTAAAGCAGTGCATGGGATGGCCCCTGCTTACGTGTCTGAGCTCGTTGCTGTTCGTCAAGCACCTAGGTCTCTAAGATCCAATAATAAGTTATTGCTTACTGTCCCTCGTACTCATTTAAAGTTAAAAGGGGATCAGGCCTTTGCTGTTGCGGGGCCGAAGCTCTGGAATAGTCTTCCTCAGGAACTTAGAGAGGTCTCATCTTTAAATGCTTTTAAAGTTGAAGTCGTTGAAGTCATCTTTTCCTTAACCTTTGAGAGGGTGGGCTAGTCTTTGTTGTTAGTAGGATGT
>NW_015652420.1:0-1259 GCF_001515625.1 Sinocyclocheilus rhinocerous
TAAAAATAATAATTTAAATAGAAGAGTTTACTCAAAACTGTTGAGTCAGGGACTTCCGGTAGTGAGGGCTAATGGAGTAGACGTGTTTGTCCCTCGCTCCCATACTTTTTAGTTTAACCTCACATTAAGCCCATTTACTCTACTATTGAATCTCAAGACGGACAAATTGTAGCTAGCGCTATAATTTCGATTAAACATGACTTCTAAATCGCTTAAGCAGAGCAAAAAAGAACCGAAAACGGACCCCACTAGCGAGCTTAACATGTCAGCGATGGTCAAGCTTTTGGAACAACATCACCAGACCCTTTCGGCCGAGTTTAAAACAACCATCTCAACACTTGAGGAGAAGATGGATCGTATCCAGTCTACGTTGTCAGATCACACACAAAAGATTACTTCGCTAGAATCAAATGCCAATGTATTAGACGAGCGGGTCCTGGCATTGGAATCGGCCTGCGCCACACTTGCGGAGAGCAACGCGAAACTACAAGATAAAGTTGTGGACCTTGAATCACGCAGCCGCCGCAATAATATTCGGATTGTGGGCTTACCGGATTCACTCGAAGGGCCCCGTCCTTCGGTTTTCTTCGCGCAGGTGCTGGTAGACATTCTGGGAGAAGATGTTTTACCCTCTCCCCCAGAGATCGACCGCGCACATAGAGCTCTATATAGTAAACCAGAGATGGGGAAGAAACCGAGGCCAGTCATCATCCGGCTCCACCGCTACCGGCAGAAAGAACTGATTTTTCGGGAGGCTCGTGCCAAAAGAGGCAAACTGGTTTATCAAGGTAGCCCAGTCGCCATCTACGAGGATTACGCGCCCGAAGTGGCGACCCAGCGTGCTAAATACCGGCCCGTGATGGCGGATCTGTACAACCTTGGATTCAAGCCAACTCTGTCTTTCCCTGCAAGGCTTTCCATCTGGACCAAAGACGGAGGTAAGAAGATGCTCTCTTCGGTGACGGTGGCTGAAGACTTTGTGGCGTCGGTCCGCTCGGAGCATGTGCCGTAACACAGCCAATACATATCCTATGTCAACCGTCCAATATTTAACCTCCCAGTACAGTTAGTTTTGCTGTTTTTCCTTTTAGCCGGGGAGACTAAGACAATTGCTGCAGAAATATTCAGATTTTTCATATTGAAACTGTTTTTTGTAACGTTTTTTTTTTCTTTTTTTTCTTCTACTTCTTTCTCTTTTCTTTTTTTTCTTCTATTTCTTTCTCTTTTGCTATACCAGACTCTGGAATTACAACAGTGTT
>NW_015652421.1:0-137 GCF_001515625.1 Sinocyclocheilus rhinocerous
GCAGAAGGGTTATACACACAACCACCAGCTCATTATATATATATATATATATGTATATGTAGACATGGATTGTACTCACCCACCATGGTTCCCGCGTCGGAGCTCTGTCCGAAGAAGCCTCTAGACCGGACCATCAG
>NW_015652421.1:381-510 GCF_001515625.1 Sinocyclocheilus rhinocerous
ATCACATCCCTTAGGTCTTTTACCTACCTTCCTTTGACCCGCGATTCTTCCTACCCCCTACCCGCGGGCGGGGGAGGAGCGCGTGCCGCGACACTAGCCTTCTGAGCCAGTCTCTGATCCTCAAACCGA
>NW_015652422.1:0-626 GCF_001515625.1 Sinocyclocheilus rhinocerous
TATTCAGATTGGATAGTTAAAAACGCCCATCCCGGTGTGAAAACGTCCAGTAATAAAGATCCAGCCCTGGAGCAGCGCGTGCTGATCAGAGGCGCGCAGTAAATGAAGATGAAACAAACCCACGAAGTTATGATTTCTGTTATCCCTCTATGTTTAATCCTGGCTTAATATTATTATTTAAAAAGTGTTTTGATTGATCTAATTTCTGTATTTTAATAAATGCTGCATTGAATTTCAGGGCTCTATTCGGTGGAATGGCCCTTAACCATTAGGGAACTGATTTTCACTGAAATATTTGACTTCTCTCATTTTTCTATACCAATCCTAAATCATGAAGACTGTTGGTGTTGATGCGAGTCCGTAATTTATTTATCATTTATTTGTGAAGATCGGCTTTTTCAAAGGAAATCAAATCAGCGCACCTTAATAGACGCATAATTTCCCCGTATTATTTCCCTCCTCTCGCCGCTTCTCACTCCAGTCCAGCGGGTGGCGCTAAACATTTTCCTCCTCTCGACGCTTCACACTCCAGTCCAGCGGGTGGCGCTAAAATACATTCGTTTGTTTGCCAAACACCAGAAAAACCTCAGAGGAAGAAGTTTAGTTTCACCGCGCTCTCTGTTGTT
>NW_015652423.1:0-517 GCF_001515625.1 Sinocyclocheilus rhinocerous
TAACATTCTCTAAACTGTGAGTGCAAATGTCACAACTGTTTGCTGAAGCTTCAGAACTGTATTGCATGTCTGCAAAATGTAGTTACTCACCCAAAACATTTCATTCATGCTTCAAAACCTAGTTATCGTGTCAGTAATTTGGCCAAGGCCACCAAAATATAAAGTATTTTTGTCATCGTGTGAGCCACACTGGTCAAAATGTTTAGTTGTTTTTTCACCATGACAGTCAACCATGGAAATGAAGGTTTTATAAAAAATCTGATATTTGTTGAGAAGAGTCAATAATACATAGAAAAAAGTATATGAACATTTGTATTTATACAATACATTTATTTTTGTACAAATGTATTACATGTAAAGTGAAATCTTGCTTGTCCAATTACTGTACATTTCATATTTCTTATGTTACCACAGATACACAAAAATACCAAATAACATCCATGAAAAAATTATTCTTGGTGGACATCCTGTTGCTCTTGTTGGTCAGGCCAAAGATTTTCATCAACATCACATCTGA
>NW_015652424.1:0-291 GCF_001515625.1 Sinocyclocheilus rhinocerous
GAACGTTGAAGGGCACCTCCCATCCAATATATCGCAATAAGCATTATGGTTTGGTACTTTTAATATGAAACAATGTCTCAGATTTCAAATTCTGTCCATTGCATTGCAGTATTCAAACAATAAATGTCGTTTTGACGCTGTTTAATGTTGAGTGACAGATCGCTGTAGCGCCTCAGTTCAACAGACGCAGCAGCGCGAGGCGCACGTGAACTGATTATCTACTCCACTTTAATACTAGTTATAGCACAAAATAAACATGACTAAACATCCAAAGGTAAGTTAAAAGAAAGA
>NW_015652424.1:379-634 GCF_001515625.1 Sinocyclocheilus rhinocerous
GTGTTTCAGCCGCGCAAAGACGTCAATATAACGGCTTGTAAACAATGTCACGTAACGTCACATTTACCTCAGAAAAACATATTCGGTGACCATAAACTCATTAGTCGGCTAGAAAAATAAACTGTAAAGAGGGGCAATTTGCTAAATATATGCACCATATAACATATACATTATAAATTTTACTATTCTTCAATGTTTAATTTATGTTTGAATAAATTCATCAAGTTTTTATGACAGCCACCATTATGTTTATAT
>NW_015652424.1:4519-6173 GCF_001515625.1 Sinocyclocheilus rhinocerous
TTTTTGTGACCAGACGTGGTTTCATATTACAGAATGATAGTATTATATACAGTGATAAAGGCCATGTCGATTAACATTGCATTATAAATATACTTTCCTTATAAAAATACCCAAGATTGAAGAACACAGATAAACCATATATTTTGTGCAATCGTATGTTTATTTTCCTCAAGTTTCATCAGTTAAAATGTCTCTACCTCCGTTGTGCGTTTTATTCAACGATAACTGGATACCTTCCTGGAGCATCGTCAGTAGTATTTCTTCTGCTATGGATATGTGGAGTTTCTGTGCAAGAGCGCCCTCCGGCTTCCAGTATGAATTAACCAGTCTTTACATTACGTGTGAACTCATTAATGCTCACCCTATTTTGGGTAAAAATAGGAAAGATAATACTTTCTTAAAAGAAACAGGATTCCCTGAATTATCGTCACTGATATCGTTATCGTAATAAATACCAGAAATATCGTGATATATTTTTAAGCCCATATCGCCCATCCCTAGGTCTCACCTGTGCGCGCACGCTATCAGCACGATGACGGAATAAATGACTGCTCATATTCCAGCATACGGCATTCGCATTGAACAAGAGTGAATGGTTTGTCCACTTTTTTTTTTTCATCGCTGTTGTTGTAATGTATTGGAAAGCCAGAATGTGCATCCATCAACAGAAACAAACATTAGCCGAACCCTGTTTGTTTTATGGCTATTTATTGTAAACCATATTACAGATGCGTTGTCAGATTTAAGTTGAACCACAGTCCTAGTGCGTGCCGAACCGTACGGTTCGTTTTTTTTCCGCGAACAGTTCCACCCCTAATATATATATATATATATATATAAATGGCTAGCTATAATGTTAGGTCCTTTAAATAATTAATAAATTATAAATAATTTCATCATATGTAACTTTGAGCAATTACATATTCATCAAAAGAATGCCAAATAGCTAGCTATATCATTAGTTCCTTGCATTGATACATTTTCATTTACATAAACACTACGAGGTAACTGTCAATACCCAGCTTTAGACGGCAGTGCAGAGATCCTCCGAAACTGTACAGAGTGTCAAGAGCTGAATTTAGACATTGGACTCAAAGCAGCTCCTGCCAAAGCATCCGGCGGATCCACCGCGGGTCTCACACATCTGAGCCACAAATCACCACGACTGACGCTCATCAACACTGGAGTACAGTTACACTCCTCAAACGCTCTCAATGCGCCTCTGAAAGCAGGACAGCGTGTGATTTCAGCTGCAGGAGATGCACTCAAACTATAACTTCAATACAGCTTCTTATGAACACAAACAGATGGATGCAACAAGAGCTGATTCATTCATTCATTCGCAGAAAGTCCAATAAACGGGATGAAACAGCAGATGAGAAGAAACATACAAGCTCATGAATGATCAATCAACACCTTTTCTCTCATCTGTTCATGCATCATAATAATAAACCATTTATTTATGCAATGAGGACATCCAGAGCTCCTTAGTTCAAACCCAATCACTTTGTTTAGATAAGCCTTTTTCTGCAAGCGTCTGAGAAAACTAGCGCGTTTGATTTCGCTCCCTTGGTGACGAGGCAAAGGGATCTCATTATAATATTTCCGACCCTTAATCTGTAAGTTTACACCCACGACGCCGTCATTTTGATTT
>NW_015652425.1:0-681 GCF_001515625.1 Sinocyclocheilus rhinocerous
ATGTTTAGTTTTGAAATGTTGTTGTATGCATCTGTCATTTTTATTTTATTTTTTTTATTTTCTTAAATGTGTATATATATAACATTTATAGAGTTTTAGCTTTTAGTTTT
Organism: Sinocyclocheilus rhinocerous; assembly: GCF_001515625.1. Taxonomy (NCBI): domain Eukaryota; kingdom Metazoa; phylum Chordata; class Actinopteri; order Cypriniformes; family Cyprinidae; genus Sinocyclocheilus; species Sinocyclocheilus rhinocerous. Next base: position 111 of record NW_015652425.1, read on the forward strand.
AATTACTTTTTCTTATTTGTAAGTTGCTTTGGATAAAAGCGTCTGCTAAATGTCTAAAAGTAAAAGTAAAGTAAAAGTAAAGCTACCCTATATGTTGTACTGTATCTCAGATATTCACCCTGAATATCTTGGAAGCATTATTACCTTTGTTGTTACAGATTCAGTGTGACGTGTAACTGGTGGTACCGCATGCAATGTGTACAAGAGCCCGACCCCATGAAGTCCTACAGCTGTGCAGCGTGTCAGTTTTAATCTCCCCCTCCCCTGCCTTTATATTATTAGTTTTTAAGTTAAAGGGGTCATATGACGTTGCTAAAAAGAACATTATGTTGTGTATTTGGTGTAATGCAATGTGTTTATGTGGTTTAAGGTTAAAAAAACACATTATTTTCCACATAATGTACATTATTGTTTCTCCTCTATGCCCCGCCTTTCTGAAACGCCTTTCGATTTTTACAAAGCTCATCGGTCTGAAAAGCGAGGTGTACGCTGATTGGCCAGCTATCCAGTGCATTGTGATTGGCCGAATACCTCAAGCGTGAGACGGAAATGTTACGTCCCTTACCATATT
>NW_015652425.1:806-7176 GCF_001515625.1 Sinocyclocheilus rhinocerous
CTATTTGAATATATTTTTAAATGATTGCTGTGATCAAAGCTGTTTTCAGCATCATTACTCCAGTCTTCAGTGTCACATGATCCTTCAGAAATCATTCTAATATGCTGATAAACATTTTTTTATATTATTATCAATATTTAAAACAGTTGAGTAATTTTTTTCAGGATTCTTTGATGAATAGAAAGATCTAAAGATCAGCATTTTTCTGAAATAAAAAGCTTTTGTAACATTATACACTATACCATTCAAAAGCTTGGAGTCAGTATAATTTTTTTCTTTGGGAAAGAAATGATAGAAATTACTATTTTTATTTAGCAAGGATGCTTTAAATTGATCAAAAGTGATGATAAAGACATTTATAATGTTACAAAAGATTTATATTTCAGATAAATGCTGTTCTTCTGAACTTTCTATTTATCAAAGAAACCTGAAAACAATTATACTCAGCTGTTTTCAACATAACAACAACAACAACAATAATAATAATAATAATAATAATAACAATAATAGTTTTCTGAGCAGCAAATCAGAATATTACAATGATTTCTGAAGGATTATGTGACACTGAAGACTAGTAATATATATGTAGTAATGATGCTAAAAATTCAGCTTTGATCACAGGAATAAATTACATATTAAAATATATTCAAATACAAAACAGTTATTTTAAATAGTAAAAGTATTTCAAAATTGTACTGTTTTTGCTGTACTTTGGATCAAATAAATGCAGGCTTGGTGAGCAGAAGAGACTTCTTTAAGAAACATTAAAAATCTTACTGTTCAAACAGTTTTGACTGGTAGTGTATAGGCAACTTTAATGCTATGTCAGTTAGCACTGCATTGTTCATATACTTTATTTATTACCTGGAGATTGTGGTGTTGTGTTAAATTTCAGTCATTTTGACAGTAAAAGTTGACAAGCTCTCCGATGAGAAACAGCAGGATGGGATTCAGGCTGCACCCTCTTTCCAACATGCCAGCTGATCTGTGACTCAGTGCATTTGGTACCATAACTGTTGACTGTCTGAATGAACCTGCAAGCACAGGAAAAAAACATTCTTTTTCAAAGCAGTGTTTACAGAATTTGCCTCAACTGTCAAACTTGTTGGTGCTGTATGCACTTTGACGTTAATAAAAATGTTATATACTACATCTGAACGCACCTACAAGAAAGGTACATAATTAGTTGATAATCCATCATATTCAAATTATTAATGCTCCATTTTTTACAATGCATTCTCAATCAGTAGAGCAAAGTGCTGAAATAATGGGTTTGATTCCAGGGCAGTTCTACAGTGAGTGGATATCCGGGGCTTAGCCCAGAAACATTAATGCATGTATCAGAATACACGGGATACACTTCAAATAAAATAGGCTATGCTGAAAAGTTACATTGGCTAAGTGGCTTAATTTTTTATTTTTAAAGAGACAAGTATAATTAATTATAATTTGCACTTACAAATTGCATAAATAATATTACAGTGTTTCCCACAGACTTGCACTCTATTTGTGGAGGCATATATATGCAAATTCATTATCTGCCAGCAGAAGGCGCTGTTGGAGTGATAGAGATCAAGGTTTCCCCGGTAATGGCTGTACACAAAGCAGTGCTCCGCTCACAAACGCTGCTTTATCAGACATTACATGCAAGAAGAAATGAAAATGACATCCAAAATTTTCTGAAGACAGTCGGTTTCCTTCAGAAATACAGTGATATAAAATTACCCGCACCGGGTTTCGATTTTGAAACGTGCAGTGCTCATGTTTATTCAACATGTGCTAGCATGTTCCTCTCTTTAAAAAGTCAACCTGTTCTGTGAGTTAGTGGAGAACAGCAGCTAGAGGCTAACTTAGTAACATTAACGTTAGTTAAGTTGATGGAAGCTCACCTGCTGTTAGCACCGCTACGAGGCAATCACAAGACTCCAATACACCTCCGATGCAGACGACATGACCACAAACTTGAAAATAAAATACAAAAGATGTTTTTAACAGTGGTGTTTCTTAACTCAGTTTTCCTCAAAGACTCCAATACACCTCCGATGCAGACGACATGACCACAAACTTTAAAATAAAATACAAAATATGTTATTAACAGTGGTGTTTCTTCACTCAGTTTTCCTCAGTAGGTTGTTAGCTCACTGTTTTATGTTAACGTTATGTCTGTCACTGAATTTAGGGACCGTCTCTAAAGTTACATACGACATTGGTACACACTTTCTGACTTAAATAGCATTTGAAGATAATTACCTTACTTGCGCTTGCGATAAAGAGGCAGAGGAGAGAAGATAACTTACTATGCTTCTCTTTGTTCAACTAAGTTAGTTAACTTCGGCTAACTGACATTATTAACTTACCAGTTGATGTTATCATCGATACTATGGCATTCACAAGAAGAGGTTCCAAAATGCACCTCCGACGTTGCAGACTACAGCCAGACTAGAAATCTGAAAATAACAAACAAAAGAAGTACTAGAAAATACTGTTTAAAATCTCCACTGAAACAGCGGTTTGCCTAACGCACTTTACCTCAGTATTTCACCTTAATTCGGTGTTAAAACCTCTTAAACTCTGCGGACCCGGATACGGGTCCAAAATCGCATAAAAAATGTTTATGCTTCATTTACATAGCCTTCCTTATATGGTATCAGCCCATATATGGGTTCTTTTCTTTGGGTCCTTTTGGTTTTTATATTCATAAAGCAGTAAAATTAAGCTTAGAAATGTATTCGTCCCACACACGATCACCAGTCGATGTTATCAGCCTTTTGGCGGCATTCCGGCCGTCAGTCAGAAAAAAAGGCTCCAACTACCGACATGAAACATGACACGATGAATAATGTTAGTTTGCTGTTAACAAGTGAAAACATCTTAAAATATCGCAGTTTTGCATAAAACAGAAATAATATGCTAACCGTTTGTCGAGTTAACGGTGCATTTCTCTTTTGTCCTTTTACGGCCACTTCCACCAAACAGTCAAAAAATAACTCCCTTGCCATTGGTTAGTTTTTCGTGGGCAAGTTCACTACTGTAAATTTACAGTAGTTTACTGTAAATTGATTTACAGTAGTGAGGAAATACAGTAGTGACCGTATATTTTCCCATAATCCATTGCTGTTTACAGTAAAATACTATATACACATTTTACAGTATCTTACTGTACATATTACAGTAAAATACTGTTCAATTTACAAAAATCGATTATAGTGTACTGTTAACCTGATATTACATCACAGTGTTTGAAAAAAAAAAAAAGGATTTCATTGCAAATTAAAGCATTGGTTTTATTCATATGTATATAGATTATAGATACAAAGTTTGTACATTTATTTTACATTTGTGGTAAAACCAAAAAAAAAAAAAAAAAGGTACATGAAAGGACAGATAAGTTACCTGAAATGGTTTGATTGTTGTGTCAGGAATTTTCAAACACATAACAATGGGGTCACATATTCTGATGCCCCCTTTAAATAGATTAGTAGCCTGTTTTTGTGACATCAGCTTCATGAACATTGTTAAACATTTATGTTGCATACAAAATGCAAAAACAGGCTACTCTGCAAACAACTGCGTTGTATTTAATCTCATGAAATTTTTAATTGGTTTAATAAGCCTGTTGAATAACCAGCATTTCTAAACAAACAATCCACACAGTCACTTTAATTTGTATTTATTTAAGAAGCAGTTAAGAAATTGTACAAACATATTCAGGAGAACATTCAAGAGGATCTACAGTAACCTACATAACACTTAAGGCTAAAACATAAGCAGAGGAAAAAATGTAATTGAAAAAAGTAGATTTTTCTAAATTTAAAAGTATTAGAAAATGAATAAATAAATACAAATTATTTAATGTAACAGCTGTACTGTTCATATTAGACCAAAATTCTTTCCTGGATAGGCTATAAAATAGAGGAGGTTACACATTACCAAAGTGAATTGACGCGACCAGACTGTATTGATGTGCTCATACAATGTGCACGGGCGCCAAGCGCGTTCAAGTGCGAACATTTTATGAACCTGTAGTCACAGATCTCACCTATGTTTGAAGTTACGGTGTTTGCGTACCTAATCCGCCTATGTGATCGAGCCAAACAGTGACAACAACGCCTACTAGGGTCACAGAATACGATGGTCACAGAATTTGGTGTAACACTGTAGCTCCATGAACATTTCCTCCATTGTAAAATTACACCTAGCAAGACCGATACGTTACCATTGTCTCTCTTTCGTTTCGGCTTGTTTGAAAGCTTATACAAAGGCGCTTCTGTGCTCCTATTGGCCAGTGTCACAGATGTGATGGAACTTGTCGTGTACGACAGAAAAAAAAAAATTCATTAAATGATAAACTGTTTCCTCTAAAAAGCTGTTTATTCAGCGCAGCGTAGCGTAGTATGCGATTTCGGACGCATTCGTTTTCTTCTTCTTCTTCTTCTTGTTTCTTTTAATTGACTAAGGAGGTTGTTCAAAAAATATTGTACATTATAATTTCTCTTTTTGAGCGCTTCTGTATGGGAATATGAGAGAATGGACTAAATGAAATTCGTAGCAAGATTAAACATTTTTCTTAATAATTTCACAATATAAATAAATTTAAACAACAGTAAATACATATTAAGGCACAATTGAGAGATGGATGATGCGGCTTTTTGAGCCCTCTGCATGATAAAGAATGTTTAGCTTCTAGAGTCCTTATGCGCCAGAGAAACAAGCTTGGAGTCATTTTTAGAATGTTTTGTTTGAATTTTAGCAGCAGAAGAAGCCTGGCCATGGCTACTTGATTTGGGAGCCATGTGGACAGAGCCCTTGTGTATATATCAGCCTTAGAGCATGGTGCTTGCAATGTCACAGTACATTCTATTTGCTATTATTATTATTATTATTATTAGGCTATCTGCTACTGTAAATATATTATTATTATTATTATTATTATTATTATTATATTACCTATTATTGTACTATTAATTACACACTATTTTATATATCATATTATGGACTAATTTATTTGACCATTTATACTATGTACCATGTCATTTCTATGCATGAGTAATAACAGATTATCTTGTATAATTTGTCAACATATTTGTTTTAGTTTTCATGAGCACTGTTAATGATACACAAAAAGTAATGTGATTTTTGTATTCAGCATATCAAACTTCATAAAGAAGCATTAAAAATAAAAGCGAAACAAAACTTTAAAAAGATTCACAGTGTTCCATGTATTAATGTTTGTTTTGAAGTACATATATGTATCTGTTTAGTTCTATAAAAAATCAAAAGCAGACTGCCGGTGTGTCACTATTTGATTTGTATTAGCTGAGTTAATGGTCAATTATCAGTACCTAAATATGTATTATTTCAATGTTTCCCAGTATTTCAAAGGGAATGAGCTGTGTTCTCACCTAAAGCACAATAAAAACTAAAATATTGGGGCTGAAAAAAGAAAAGGTAATTTCCAGGTTACAGACATTATTCGGTGGAAATCAGTTCATTGTTGAATGTCACCCATAACCCTCGGGTCTTCAGGTGCTTCTCAAACAGTCTTTCCTGCAGGCCTTCTAAGGCAGGGGTGCCAATCCTGTTCCTGGAGATCAACCTGTAGAGTTAATTTCCAACCCTGATCAAACACACCTGTCTGTAATTCAAGTGCTGCTAAAGAACTTAATTATTTGGTTCAGTTGTGTTTGATTAGGGTTGGAACTGAACTTTGCAGGAAGGTAGATCTCCAGGAACAGGACTGGGCACCCCTGTTCTAAGATATGCAGCCTTACTAGGATGTGTCCTTCGGTTTGAAAAGCACCCTTCATTTGAGTCCACACTTTCATGATGTAATGCCACTTTGACTGTCAGGTAGACGTCTGCTGCAGAGCTCATCTCAGTGCAGGCTCGGCAGAAGTGAGCATCGAGGGCACACAACGGCTGCAATAGGGACGCTTGCGAGCACCCTTCTAAAAGTTAAAATCACACGGCAGGCATTGTAAGACCACAAATACACATGAAATATGCTATTTGGAACAGGGCCAATGTATTTATTATTATGTCTATAGTTTGATCAAGCCCAGTACATTATGGGCGTTTCCTCCCTTTTCTCATCACAGCCATTTCTTTGTTTTCTCTAGTTGTGTATCACCTATTTTTAAAGGGGTCATATGATGCGATTAAATTTTTCCTTTCTCTTTGGAGTGTTACAAGCTCTTGGTGCATAAAGAAAATCTGTAAAGTTGCAAAGACTAAAGTCTCAAATCCAAAGAGATATTCTTTATAAAAGTTAAGAGTCAACCACGCCTACCTAAAACGGCTCGTTCTAACACGCCCCCACATACCTACGTCACGATGTGGGAAGATTTGCATAACACAGCCCAAATGTTCA
>NW_015652425.1:7329-10761 GCF_001515625.1 Sinocyclocheilus rhinocerous
GCGTAAAAAGACAGTATAGGTAATTATAATCAGTGATTATGTCCCCACTGGATGCAACAAATGCCTCGTTTGTAATGGGTTTTAATGTTTATGTCTCGTCGCTCCGGCCGGACACGGCATCACAGTATGGTGAGGGGCGTAACATTTCCGTCACACGCTTGAGGTATTCGGCCAATCACAACGCACTGGATAGCTGGCCAATCACAGCACACCTCGCTTTTCAGAACGATGAGCTTTGTGAAAATTGACGCGTTTCAGAAAGGCGGGGCATAGAGGAGAAACAATAATGTACAGTATGTGGAAAATAATGTGTTTTTTGAACCTTAAACATTTCATTACACCAAATACACAAAATAATGTTCTTTTTAGCAACATCATATGACCCCTTTAAAAAATGCCTTTCTACTGCATAGACAGACAACTTTTATAGAAATCACATCTTGCCAGTGGTGAATTACACCTTTAAAATGCTTGGTCGCGTGTTTGTCTAATTGCAATCCAGTTGGGATTGTTGCTATGTTCCCAAGGTCCCACCCTTACGAAAATTAACCATGGTTTTACTACAAATTAAACCAAAAAACCATGGTTACTATAGCTAAACCATGGTAACCACAAATTAACCATGGTTTTGCTACACTAACCATAGTTTAACCATGGTATTTGTAGTAAAACTGTGGTTATACAAATGGTAATCAATACGCCAAAAAAACATAGTTACTACACTTTTACTACAATAAAACCATGGTTAATTTTCGTAAGGGCATGTTCCCCAAATAGGCTCATAAGAAACACATTAAAAACGGGTCCTATGTTTCCAGAGTCCTATGGTCCACAGAATTATATGGTATCTAAGGAACTGACTTGTTGCCCAGGCTATAAAGTATGTCTAAAAATGCAAAGATTCAGTTATCATATACACTTACTTAGCCAGCTGCACTAAACATCAACTTCTCTAACAACTTTAACAACATATTATAAAGTCTGTGCGCTACAGTATATCCGGGGAACCTATGACCCTGAGAACAGGTATGCAGTTCTCTCTGACCCAATGTTTACAAACATCCCTAGTAGAATTCTACTTAGTTCCCTTTTGATGATATTAAGATTTTTGAACTCTAACTTAGTTGTTGTTATAGATGGGAGAAACAAAGCTTTTAAAAACTTTTTTTAATCAGTTGCACCAATTGCTTTACAAAATGATTTACTAATGTACAAATATGAAGTTTCTGTATAATGCGTGCTATTTTATTAAATTGTAGGGCTTGATCGGTTTGTTTCTTGGAGAGCTTATTTAATCAGGCCAATAAAAGACTATTAACTAGTTTGATATGCATCCCAAATCACTGGTTCAAAACAAATGACTCAGTAGCATTTTCAGCCTAAGTCTTTTAAGTAGCACTGTCCATATGCATCAGTAGTTACACACACTTATTGTATACGTGTCTAACATACAGTAACCAAGCATGGAAGAACTTCATATTTTATCTGTCAAAGTTTGATGAAATGAAATGAACAATTAAACATGCTACTGGGAAGTCATGCTCAGAATGTTCAAAACCTTTAAAGCTCCTATGTCATAGAGCAGAACAGATTTTCAGAGCATTTTGTCAGTTTGATGGGAACAATCAGATCTTTCTGACCTACAGCACTTATTTCTTCAATGTACATGACAGTGAATTTAACATTAGACATCAAAGAAACAGTCATAATCAAACGAGCACAAAAGACAATGAGTTTCATTTTTTCTTTGAGCAAGATTAACTTCCTTGTTGAGTAATGGAGGATTAAGAAAACATGACTTGTTTTACATTCTGCCATAATATAATGATCATTGTACATTATTTTGTTTCTTTAGTTATGAATATAGACATTTCAGGATGACATGCATTTTAGAGGAAAAATGTTGCTACATTTTAAAAATGGATTTGTAAATGAAATAACACAGCATTAGGTTATACTGTACATATGCACATCACATAAAAAAGGAAATGAAACTTGGCAATATTTTAACTCTATAGATGACATGATTGAATGAAGCACATCCTGAGTTTATTGTAAGTACAAATGAAGACATAACTATATACACTCTCTTGAGGTAAATATACACAATCACTGTAATCATTTTAACAGCAATCCAGTAAAATTAGTTTTTTCTTCTATGATTATATTAATAATGCAAATTTTATTTGTAGTAAAACTGTGGTTATACAAATGGTAATCAATACGCAAAAAAAAACTTTTAATCAGTTGCACCAATTGCTTTACAAAATGATTTACTAATGTACAAATATGAAGTTTCTGTATAATGTGTGCTACATTTTACATGTACATTTTATGATTATATTAATAATGATAAAAAAAATCTCTTACACAAAAATTGCTCCTCTATTAGTAGCAATAATAACTGGAATGTTTAAAATTGATCAACAGTTACACACCATAGATATTATAAAATAAACATTTTCAGTGCTAGCTCTCTCTCTGTCTTGATGCAGTTTGTTAGTATAAACTCATCATAAATGTTTCATATCAATACAGTTACTTGTTACTGAAGCCTCCTTGAATAATAGGTTACTGTTTTCACAATGGAATCCTTATTCATTGACGGTGACAGACATGGGATTGTCATACGCAGCAGCCTCTAGTTTATCTGCTTTCTTCCGGCGGTGTTCAGGAGGAGGCCGAGGTGGAGGGTTTTGAGGAGGTTCTTTGATGCTATCCCCAACACGCTTTGGTGGCTCTCTGCGGGGCAGTATGGGCTCCCAATGCTCTCCGTGAATAGCTGCCTGTGATGCCAAAGTTCAAAATCATGTATCAAATCAAAGGCCACACAACCAAATGCATCCAAAAATAGATGTTGTCCAAAGAGTTATTCTCCAAATGACAGTTCATGAGTCAAATGAAATAAAGTATTATACAAAAATACTATGGGATGGATCATCATATTACACTCACATCATCTGTCAGAACATCAGTGGTCAGTGCAAAGAAGACATGTTAAAACTTTAGTTAACTCAAAATTCTGTCGACATCTACATCATTCATACTCATGTCATTCTTAAATTTTCTTTCTTCCGTGGAACACAAAAGGGTAATGTAAGAATGTGCATATGAACTGCTTTTTTATATTCCGGTGCTTTTCGTCATTTTTGAGAGTTGAAAATATCTCTCCCCTTTCATTTTCATCATTTAAAAACATTTTGCTAAACACTTCCATTTGTGTTCTACAAAAGAAATAACATCATATAGGTTTGAAACAACATGCGAGTGAGTAAATAACAGAATTTTTATTTTGAGTGAACTGTTTCTGTAACAGTTTGAATGTGAAAAAGGGGATTTTATAGGAGGAAGCAAATGAACATGAAGCAATAATATATATATATATATATATATATATATATATATATATATACACTATATATATATATATAT
>NW_015652425.1:10833-23275 GCF_001515625.1 Sinocyclocheilus rhinocerous
CGCAGCTTCATCAGCGTCGCCCTGGAAACAAGCGAGGAACACCTGGCCGTCCTCATCACAGGCTGATCGGTCACAGCTGCAGCTCATCAGGCGGCGGCCACATAAGCCACGCAAGCCCTGCCATCTGGGAGACTTCTCCATGAGACTGAGCACTAACTCGCCCTCTCATTTCTCCCACAGACAGCAGCGTGTGACCGACCAGCCCCACAGGAGCACAGCACGGACACTCTGCACTGGGAAGACGGAAGAGAGCACTCACGGCACCGGAGCACCTACCTGGACCCTTCTCCCTACCACCCACCACATTAATAAATCCACCCTCCAGGGCATTTATTAAGATTTCCTTGTTGTGTGATTCTTCACCCCGTTACAAAATATATATATATATTTGTTTCCTATCTTATTTTAGTTACATTTGTATTCACATTCATTCGGTTATGTTGTTTATCTGGAGTTCAGATGAAAGAGCACTGAATTGGATTACTTACTGAAAGATAGATTAAACTGCCAATTCCTAGACACACACATCCCAGAACTGTGGCTAACATGAACCCTCCAGGAACACACAGCCTGCAAAGTAAAACACACAGAGACAGACATATGTGTGCATGATTTGAAACACAAGTAAGATGGTGTCTTCTATAACAAGAGAGAGGACATGCATCACAACACCTGACTGAAATATAACAGACTTACGCAGCGTGCAAGAATGCTCTGACGTAATAGTTTCTGGTCAGGGGTCCAAAAGCCTTTACACAAACTGTGAAGCAGTACTGACCACTGAAATTAAACAGAAAAGCTTTCCATGAGAAGTTTATAATTCAAAGCACACAAAGGAAGTCTTCATTATACAAATGACTCGGTATAAAATGTTTTGCAGAAAATTATTGATAGTATGTTGAAATCACCAGCCTGTATTTCCTGTAACTAGTTACAGTCTCAAATGAGTTCAGATTGACTTCATAAAACACTCACGTTCTCTCAACGCTGGTGCCTTTGCCCCGTTTGCTTCGTGGATATTCAAGCAAACACACAAACACACCGGCAGCACTTTTCACAGTCAAGGATATAAATGAGTACACTAGAAATACACATGGGTACTTTACAAAAAAAAAAAAAACTGTACTTTACAAGTCTAGAAGAACAAATGAGGAAATGACAATGAAAATAAAGGGCAAACAGAGTCTCACGCATTTATAGGAAAGAGCCCTGTAGAGGTTGTAAGGATACATGCCGAAACATGCAAACTGCCAGCCTCTGAACTGACCAGCCACCCCGACAATCCCACCAGTCGCATAAACTGCAACAGGCAAAAAAAAAAAAGTTAATTTAATTTCCTCATTTCCATTTCCTCATATTCACACTAGCCTGCATTCACTTAAATATTATATTTCAAATGTAAAAATAAAATAAAAATAAAATAAAACAAATTTTTAAATATTGTTATCTTATATTTTTAACGTAACTTATTAGCGCAGAGAGTGGAAATCAACTTCTTGCTTTTAAAGATAATAAAAGAGATTAACACACATTCTAAACAAAATAAAAACAAAACAATAAAAACAAAAAACACTCGAATGACAGCTTGAATGACGACATGAATGACAGCTGCTAGATTTATACTTTAAAACCCATGTATGTAGTTGCGGTCTTCTCTTTAGAGTTTTACATATCTATAGTCACGGCACAATTCGAGAAACATTAATGTAAGTAATACTTTAGCCTAGCCCTTGTTTAAATGTTTTAGAGCGCCTGAAAAACTAAACGAGATATAATTAAAGTATGTGTGTTCTTACTGAGTCCAGCAGCCAGAGCTTGCTCGTTTGCCCACATCGCCCACTCAATTTTCCCCATGATCACTTGAATGCGTGCTGACACTGATAAGTTAACTTTATTTTCAACTTAATTCTATAAAAGAAAAGTAGGAAGTGGCCAGCGTGTCATAAACCCAACCCTTTCGTTTCATCACTTCCTTTTCACTTTGTTCAACGTTTCATCAAATTATACAGTAAATTCATGAAAGAAAATAAAAGCGCTAGATTGGACACGTTAATAAAAATAGTTTACCACAGGAGGCGGGACGACAGCAAACAGGAACTTTCTCGTTGGTCAGATATGTCTATGGGTCAAATGAGTTGAGGTCACGTGAGAAATCAGCGCGTTGGAAGATTAGGGCGTGCCGAAAGGTAGGGGCGTGGAGAAAGGTGTTCATGATTGGTCGACAAAGCGGTCTGTCAGGGTTAGGGTTAAGGCTGGGTTATGAGGTAGTTTCTGTTCTCTGGTACGGATTCACCTTTCGGAACGCCTCTGAAAGAAAAATAATAGTTTCTGTAATCTGCATCAATATGTTAAATCTAAGAAATGGCAATGTGTTAATTTCTGACCAAAAAGATTAAAGTAAGGACAATGATAAAACAAATGTGAAATTGATTCTTCTTTAGTATTACAAAAGGAGCACAAAGGATATACATTCTCAAAGAACATTTACAAGGGTATCTATAATTTTAAAATGGAGTTCTCTAATTTTACTTGAGATATAATAAGCTTGTAAGGGGAAATCCATAAATTATGAATTTAAACAAATACTCCATTTGGAGCATACTTTACAGAACGATTCCTTTTATCTGAAAGAAGAGCATTTCTAATGGAAAAAAAACCTTGTCTGAAATATGAACACTAATTAAAGGTATAGGACTGTGATAATTTAAACATGCACTAATTATTGATTTCAAGATAAATGGAATACTTTTAACCTTTTACTTTTAAACTCAATTACTGAAAGTGCCACCCACTGCAAGAAAAACTTTTTTTTTTTTTTTGTTACAGATAGTGCTTTTTTTATTATTCCAGATAATACATGTGCGGGGGGAGAAATAGCTTGTTTGTGAAAATTTGAGAGTTTGATAGGAAATTTTGAATTTAAAACTACAAGGCAATAAGAATTTAAGTGTCACACATGGTCCAAGAAGGCGAAGGAGAGATTCAAATTCTAGCAGTCAAAGCTTTAATATACAAAACATTCAGGAGCACAATCTCAAAGACAGTCACAAAACCACCACTATAAAAATAAACCCACAACACAACTGAGAATTGAGAGGGGTATATATACACATAGACCAAACAAGGAACTAAATGACACATAGGTGTAAATGATAGTTTATAATGGAAACAAACCAGGGCATTATCCAAAATCACCCCCTATACCCTTAAATTGGGCACTATTTGAAGGGACAGCAAGTGGTGTCCAAAATCATAGGGCCTGTCCAAATACCCACACATGCAGTCTTGGCCACTTGACAGCACATGCACGCAAAAGAAAGTAAGTGCACAAGACTTTCTGTATAATGCGTGCTATTTTATTAAATTGTAGGGCTTGTTCGGTTTGTTTCTTGGAGAGCTTATTTAATCAGGCCGATAAAAGACAGAGGTGTAAAGAGTACCTAAAAACCATACTTGAGTAAAAGTACAGATACCTTACAATGAAAATTACTCCACTACACGTTACAAGTCACCAATTCCAAAACAACTTGAGTAAAAGTCTTAGAGTATCTGATTTTAACAGTACTTAAGTATTTTACTTATACTAAATATAGACTCAAAGATGCACTAGTCAAAGAGACATGCCAATGAAAAACTGTAATGTTGTGGAGAAGCTGCGGAAAACAGGCAGAGGAAGACAGAAAGTGACATAAAAATCCAGGGCAAGGCACAGAGAGTATGAAACAAAACAAGAAAGAATTGATTTGTGAGGAGAGCAATCACGTTTATTTTCTAAAACCAAAATAAAGCTCAACTAGGTCCATGCAAAATGTAATGTGTAACTGCAACACTCATTTCAAATGTAGTGGAGTAAAGAGTACAGATACTCATTCAAAAATGTAATGAAGTAAAGAGTAAAAGTTGCTAATATCTTTGATACTCAGTACAACTACAAAGTACCCAAAAAGATACTCAAATACAGTAACTAATTACATTTACTCCAATAATTTACACCTCTGATAAAAGACTATTAACTAGTTTGATATGCACCCCGAATCACTGGTTCAAAACAAATGGCTCAGTAGCATTTTCAACCTAAGTCTTTTAAGTAGCACTGTCCATATGCATCAGTAGTTACACACACTTATTGTATACGTGTCTAACCTACAGTAACCAAGCATGGAAGAACTTCATATTTTATCTGTCAAAGTTTGATGAAATGAAATTAACAATTAAACATGCTACTGGGCAGTCATGCTCAGAATGTTCAAAACCTTTAAAGCTCCTATGTCATAGAGCAGAACAGATTTTCAGAGCATTTTGTCAGTTTGATGGGAACAATCAGATCTTTCTGACCTACAGCACTTATTTCTTCAATGTACATGACAGTGAATTTAACATTAGACATCAAAGAAACAGTCATAATCAAACGAGCACAAAAGACAATGAGTTTCATTTTTTCTTTGAGCAAGATTAACTTCCTTGTTGAGTAATGGAGGATTACGAAAACATGACGTGTTTTACATTGTACATGATTTTGTTTCTTTAGTTATGAATATAGACATTTCAGGATGACATGCATTTTAGAGGAAAAATGTTGCTACATTTTAAAAATGGATTTGTAAATGAAATAACACAGCATTAGTTTGTACATATGCACAACACATACAAAAGGAAATTAAACTTGGCAATATTTTAACTCTATAGATGACAAATGATTGAATGAAGCACATTCTGAGTTTATTGTAAGTACAAATGAAGACATAACAATATACACTCTCTTGAGGTAAATATACACAGTCACTGTAATCATTTTAACAGCATTCCAGTAAAATTTGTTTTTTTTCTTCTATGATTATATTAATGATAAAAAAATCTCTTACACAAAAATTGCTCCTCTATTAGTAGCAATAATAACTGGAATGTTCAAATTGATCAACAGTTACACACCATAGATATTGTGCTGTGTATATTTATTATGTATATATAAATACACACACATACAGTACAGTATAAATTTTGAAAATATTGACATTTATTTACATGCATATATTTATATTCACACAATTTATATTATATATAAATATATTTAATATATAAACATAACATATTTTTCTTAACCCTCTACCGCACGCATTATGATAGACCTAAAAAAATATATTTGACTAATTTTCTTTTCTAAGAATGGCTTAACTTGAAGTGCTGTAAAAAAAAATTGGGGAAAAAATATTATTTTAAGGTACTTTATGATATGTTGCCATACGGTAACAGCATACAATAGTGGATCTAACTTAGAATAAGTGTAAGTTTACTTATAGTTAATATTTTTCCTCAGAAATGTTGTTTGTGTTGATTCAATTGGTGCTAATAACTGGAATGTTCAAATTGATCAACAGTTACACACCATAGATATTGTGCTGTGTATATTTATTATGTATATATAAATACACACACATACAGTACAGTATAAATTTTGAAAATATTGACATTTATTTACATGCATATATTTATATTCACACAATTTATATTATATATAAATATATTTAATATATAAACATAACATATTTTTCTTAACCCTCTACCGCACGCATTATGATAGACCTAAAAAAATATATTTGACTAATTTTCTTTTCTAAGAATGGCTTAACTTGAAGTGCTGTAAAAAAAAATTGGGGAAAAAATATTATTTTAAGGTACTTTATGATATGTTGCCATACGGCAACAGCATACAATAGTGAATCTAACTTAGAATAAGTGTAAGTTTACTTATAGTTCATATTTTTCCTCAGAAATGTTGTTTGTGTTGATTCAATTGGTGCTATTATAAGCTTTAACACAGTACTTACTTATAATTGACACCTTATACATACTTTCCAACAACTTGTGCTTTTATTTATTCCATTATTTTTTGCTGAATAATGATTTATAATTTTTTAATTTCATTACATTTTTCATGGATATTATTTAAATCGCAAATTTATATAGTTAAAACAAATAAAATACTGTATATCATGTATCATAAAACATTGACATAAAACCAAAAACATTGCAGTTCATGAAAATTCAGCATTACGCAATCTTATGAGAGGAAGACTATGAACATGAGCCCCCCATCCCTCCATCCCCCCTTAATCCTTGAAAGATCACCTTTTTTATGAATGAAACTTTAAAAAGCTGTTTTTTTCATCTGCAGGAAGAACCAGTTCTGCCCTTTTCTTCTTTACCTTGCCATAGAATATGGCCGTGCTCACTGATGTAATGTTACCTGTATTCATATTTAATCAAAAGTAAAATTGCCATTTCAATTTGATTATATCCATAATACAAATGCCATTAACATATGACTAATCAACATTATATCACTAGTATTAATGTTGTTATTGTTACAGCTTAACAAATTGCAGCTGACCTTGCTAGCTAGCTAAACTATTGTAATAATGTCATTCCACTATTGCACAGTGTTGCCGCTTGACAACACATACATCTGAACGATTTACCAAAAACTAATTTCATAAAAACTTTTTTGAGAGGTGAATATGTCATCATAACATCATAACAGTGATGTTTCCGATTTTTTTTGTGGAAGTGACAAGGTCCTTGTTTGTTTCTGACGTTTTAGTTTGCTTTCAGCAAAAAGAGACAGCAGTCTGTCAGAAATCTCCTCACAGAAAAAAACTGCATGTCATGTGACTTAACCAAAGCACATCATTGGCTAAATGAAGGTCTTCTCTTTCCAACAAAAAACCGAGAATGTTCTCTTAAAGAGACAGTAGCAAGGAAATAAACACAAAGAATATGTAATTTAGATAATTTAGATATCATGAAATAAAATTTCTCATATCGTGGTCATATGTAATCTCATGTCAATGAGTGTTTGCGGCTGCACGTGTGGGAAAGCGCATGAGATGAGAGACCACTACAATTTAATTATTAAGTCAGTTAACTAAATCAAAATTTATTTTCATATTGTATGACAGTTACAGTACACCTGCAAATCTGTTAATTAATAGCTGCAACAGTCATACAAGTATACAATAAACTTATATGTTTTGATTATATTTATTAGATACATAATGTGGGTTTTGAATAGGCTATGTATTTTAAATTTGAAAGTAAAGTAAATTTAGTAAAGTAAATATTGCCCACAACCCATTCGCTTTGGAAGAGGATTCCGTTCAGAACTACAAACACGTAAGAACTACAAACACGGTTGATGTGCGTGAGACCAACGGTTAAGTAGAGACGTGGAGTTATGCTGCATTCACGCCATGTCGTAATTACCGTAATTCAGAGATGACAACACTGAATAGTTTATTAATAGAAAATGGTTCAACTCGGTGTTCTATGAGGACGTGAACGCTTTTTACAAGTTGGAATCACGTAATTACGGGAATTCCGATATGGCGTGAACGCACCTTTATTAATAATTATATTTTATTTGCAACAACATTTGCAGGAACAAGTTTTATAAAGATACGAATAACACAGATACTTTTTAAAACGCATTAATATGAAAAAATTGACAGAATTTTAGATATCCTTTAATATGGTTATGTTTGATAGATTTCCGGGTTAAGGACAGAGAATGACCGAGGGAAAATGGGTTAAGGCTAGATGGGATACAGCTGCGGCTACTGGCCATGCGCACATCAATATAGTGTAATTTTTGTCACACTGTACAACAATAATTCCGGCCGTAGCTGTATCCCTTTTAGCCCAGCGGGCAATTGATGTCAAAAAGATGTCAAATTGACATCAAACATTGACGTCAAAAAAACGCAAATCAAATTGATGTCAAAAACATGACGTCAATTTGACATCAAACATTTACGTCAAAAATAGGTCAAAAACGCAAATCAAATTGACGTCAAAAACTTGATGTCAATTTGACGTCCACACATTGATGTCCTATTCTAGACCACCAAAATAACGACACAACAGTAATACATATAAGAAAAGTTTTATTCATCAAGCAACAATTCAAAAATACAAATTTAAACTGGATTTTGTATCCCCTGAAAGGACTACAGTACAGTACATGTAAATCAGAGGTTAAAAATACTATGGATGATATGAATATGAATGAATTACAGTTCAACACTGTAAAAAAAAAAAAACTGTAAAAAATGCATATTGAGTAATTTCACATTTCCAAAAACAGTATGCACATTATTTTTTTACTGTAACATTCATACCATTAACATTTTATCACATAAAATAGGCAATTTCACTTTTTCCACAATTAGTACTGCACATTTCATTTTAAATGTACAATTCAAGCAATTCTTGAGAATCACAGAGCATGTGTCAAGGGCCTGAAAGTCCAAGTCCTGGTTTAATTATACTCTATTCAGGTTCAACTTGAATGCATGGAAAATTCAAAAGCTCACCAGACAGACATCATACGGCTTTGACAATCAAGGTATCTGGTCACATCACTGAGTACACATTACACTGAATATCCAAGGTATTCAAATGAGGATGTATCTTCAATGGCAACAAATTCCTATTGAAGCAAAAAATTTTAATAATTAGTTCAAAGTCAAATGCACAAACAATTCTCCTGTTTTGAACTTATTTTTTTGGTGACCACATTGATATACCACAAAGATATTCTGTCAAGACCCATTCACACCAGGAAAAATAACTATAAGCATAAAATTTTAATTGCCACATCTATGGTGACTATGATTTCTCTATTACTGAACAATAAAAACAATAAAGAGGTCAAGCATTTAAAGAAGCATATTATTTCACTGCAGCAACCACTTAGAAGAAACAGAATGTTATCACTCCTTTTCGTGGATGCTAAAATACTTGGCAGTTGTCATTGTTCTTGGAGTGAAAGATTGGGGCTTCAGGACAGGTTAGAGAAGCTCTGTGCTGATATATAGGAATACACTTACCCCTAACATAGATCTGGGACAGGATCCTGTAGTTTCTTGAGACAGCATCATTCTCCTTGTTCATCGGGAACCAGAGGTGCAGCTCCACTTTGAATTTGTGTTTGAGGAACTGGTACCATGACTGCAAACAGAGGGTAAAAACAGATCAGATCAAAAGGAAAACCTCAAATTCTAAAAATGTATATAAACAGAAATGACTAATTCATATTATAATTTCATAAGAATATTTCACAAGAAGAAAAAATCTACACATATTCTGCATTGGTATGGTACCAAAAAAAAAAAAATAAAATAAAGTTAGCCATTAAAAACTAAGATCATTTTGTAAACATTTATTTTTTTATTATAATTTTTATTTTATATTTTATTACTTATAAAGTACTATAAATACTTTAAATGTATATAAGTGAAGCAAGGGTGAACAAATTACAAATAAGTTCATGAAACCTATTCTTGAAGATTTCTGACATGTCTTTATCGGAGTCTGGTCTAAGGATTTCTGGAAAAGAAGGAATGACAAAACCAGCATGCAGTGAATTCAACTTGAATTATTATAATTACCAATGTACCTATTAAGACATATTACTTAAAGTTGTACTTACATTTCTTTTGTTGAAGGCTGCTGATGGCATTCTGTTGGTCCTGCTTCAAGAGTAAGGAATGACAAAACCAGCATGCAGTGAATTCAACTTGAATTATTATAATTACCAATGTACCTATTAAGACATATTACTTAAAGTTGTACTTACATTTCTTTTGTTGAAGGCTGTTGATGTCATTCTGTTGGTACTGGTTCAAGAGTAAACACCTCCATCTCACTAAATCGGTTGAATTGGGTCCATTTTGTCTTGTTCTCGTTATCCCCATCCACCTCATTATATGAAGGACAGTTGGAGGCTATGTTTCAGCAACACAAAAATAGTTTTTCATTTAATAAAAAATACATACATAAATAAATACATATAAAATAATTCAGTGTCAAACAGACTGAGACGCACGCATTAAAAATACAAACCTCATGTAAGTGTGACATGCCTCTTGCATCTCGTATGAAAATAAAGGCATTCAGAACAGGAACATTAAATATAGGCATGAACTCACAAGAAAGGGACCATCACCATCACACCATCTGGCTGACAGTTAGTTGTTTGAAGGACTGTCAAACATCTCTTTGACCTTAATATTGGACACAGTACTTAAATTATGTTGAGTATTATATTTTGCCACAGTAACACTGTGCTTTATTTTGAATTTTGAATTATAACCAGGAAAATATAATATATACTCATATATTTTTAGGCTTACTTTTCTAATATTAAAGTTTCATTATGTACAAATCAAAACACATACTTGTAGTTTTGATTCGCGAAAGAACTTCTCGCTTTTACTGGCTTTAGGACATAAAGGACACTCTCTTGTACGTGGTTCAAGTTCTCAAGGATGATTTACGTTTTCTAGATGGTTGGGATATGAAAAACTATTTCAATGAAAAAGAATTGTCACAGTTTTTGAAAGAGCAACTTAACCTCCTCAGTTTTTGAAATGTGAGATTTAATATCATCTTAAACATAATAGTAAAAATATAAAAAAAAAAATATAACTTTTTTTTACCTTTTTAGCTTTCCCTTGATATCAGCAACTCACATAACTTATCTGCAGAGAGAAACAAAAACAAGCATGTGAGTGCATGGGTCATGATAATTATAAATTCTACAAAAATCCAAAGACATATTAGTATTGAAATGCATCAAATCAATGAAATCTGTTTCTGTGCGCCTGTTTGTGCATTAATTTAGAGGTGATTAAACTGACTGGAACAACAAGTGCATTCAACTGTCACACCAGCCAATCAGAATAGAGTATTCAGACAGACCAACGGCATTGACATTACCCACAGTATAAACTAAATGTATAGCTTGAATTACATATAGCCTACCGTATAAAGGTAAATAAAAATAGGACACTATGTGAATAACACACGACGATACCGCATGAAATTCTGTTAACGTAAATTAGTTGACTCTAACCGAAATTTTAGTTCGTAGGCCCAATTAATCTTGACTCAGAGTAATGTTAGTCTGAAATTTTCACTCATTTAAACAACATTTTAAGCTTTTTAGACGAAGCCTATTGAAAAGTTCAGACTTCACGATGCCTATTAAAAATCGGCTCTATCATCGTCTGGTGAGGAAATTAACGGTGTTACGAGATTTTCAGTTTCCAACCGGAGCATACATGAATAGTTTCCTGGACAAGAGAGTGGAACCAGGTGGAACTGAGAATTTCAGTTCACGCTCCTTGTATCTCAGCAGGTTTAATGGAATATAAAAAAAAAAAACGGTAAATGTATTTAAAGCGTTGCACAAACCTATGCCTAAACTATAATTTTGTAACATTTCATAATGTTTTTATTAGTCTGCACGTTTTGTGCAGTCTTCACTGACTGAATGATTGCAGACATTAAGCACACTTAAAGGGGTCATATGATGCAATTTCAATTTTTCCTTTCTCTTTGGAGTGTTACAAGCTCTTGGTGCATAAAGAAGATCTGTAAAGTTGCAAAGACTAAAGTCTCAAATCCAAAGAGATATTCTTCATAAAAGTTAAGAGTCAACCACGCCCTCCTAAAATGGCTCATTCTAACACACCCCCACATGTCTACATCACGATGTGGGAAGATTGCATAACGCCGCCCAAATGTTCAAGCAAAGAAAGAAGGCGTAACTTTTATCCTCGCTGTAGTATTGTTGCCACTGTGTCTGTCGTTTGGTCGTCCCGCCACAGTATGTATGTAGTCATTTAGCCGACGCTTTACACATAACAAAAAGAAAACAAACCGATAGAATGGAGAAAGCTAGTGTTAGAGGCCTTTAAAAAAAAAAAGCAGTTGGAAAACGAATAGAGAGTGCAAGTGTTAGAGGGTCAAATAAAGATGGAAGGGATGTGTTTTTAGACGATTCTTGAAGATGGCTAAGCACTCCATTGCTCGAATTGAGTTGGGCAGGTCATTCCACCAGGAGGGAACAACTTGTGTTAAAAAAAATCCTAATTAAGAATGTGTTTATGAAACTTTATGACTTGGCCTATAAATAATGTTGAATGAGTGTTTGTTGTGCATCAAAATAGACCATGCTTTTTTTTATTTTTATCCGTGATCATTGTGCATCATCCAGGTACAGTGCAACACCTGGTCAAAGAACAGATGACCGAGAATAGCATCAGTGTAGGTTGCAAAATGTTTATTAGGCCATTGATATGGTAGTGAATGTTGTTTCATTCATTGCCAGAAGATGACAGTTTTAAAACTTAAAAGGAAATCAGTGGTTAAGTTGTATTTACAACACTGTTCCTGAACAGTACAACCCAAATATTCAGATGTGTGCAGTGCATTTTGCGGAGGACGAGGACTGTTTCCTGTGAGAGTAGCCTAAAATGCCGATGTCTGTTTCTATAAAGTGGGGCAGTTCCAACTTTGCAAGGACAGTCTGGCGCTTCTGACTCACAGCCTGTAAGTACGTTTTTTATATTTAAAGAATTTGCCACTGACGATTCAAACG
>NW_015652425.1:23450-23613 GCF_001515625.1 Sinocyclocheilus rhinocerous
GGGCGTAACATGCGTAACATTCGCTTGAGGTATTCAGCCAATCACAACGCTCTGGATAGCTGGCCAATCAGAGCACACCTCGCACACCTCGCCGATGAACTTTGTAAAAATCGAGGCGTTTCAGAAAGGCGGGGCATAGAGGAGAAACAATAATGTACATTAT
>NW_015652425.1:25627-27531 GCF_001515625.1 Sinocyclocheilus rhinocerous
TGAATCATCGCTCCGGCCTGACAGGGCATCATCACAATATGGCAAGGGGCGTAACATTTTCGTCACGCGCTTGATGTATTCGGCCAATCATAACGCACTGGATAGCTGGCCAATCAGAGCACACCTCGCTTTTCAGAACGATGAGCTTTGTAAAAATCGACGCGTTTCTGAAAGGCGGAGCATAGAGGAGCAACAATAATGTACATTATGTGGAAAATAATGTGTTTTTTTAACCTTAAACCGCATAAACACATTGCATTACACCAAATACACAACAAAATTTTCTTTTTAGCAACGTCATATGACTCCTTTAAGCTAGTTGTATAAATTACTTTGATTTCAGCTCGCTGTGCTGTAGTTTGCAATGCTTTAAATCTATGTTTGTTAGTTGTTATCATTTGAGTATAAGCTGAAATAAACTTGTATTTGTGGACTAATCGTTTTTCATTATGCTAGTGTGATTGTTCTTAAACTGTTAGGCTTAGGCTATATTTACAAAATGAATAGGAATCTTAGACTACACACACAAGCATGAAAGTGTTCCTGTAATAAGTAAAATTTTGGATTAAACAAAATTGTATGGACAAAACATTTTGAAAGTAGCCTACATTTGGTACACTGTACATGAGAAAACAAATACTTCACTGCATTTTACGGAATAGAATAAGCAATTTCATGTTAAAAAAATAATTTTATTAACAAATGTTCATAAGTGTGCTTGTGCTTGTTTTGATATGATATATGCAATACTGTTCTAAGGATTTGTATTAATAAGGTTCTTTGTTCATGTTCACCAACTGCATTAAATGTTTAAAAAACTTTATTTTAAATTGTAAAATTATTTCAAAATATTAAAGTTTTTTCCCCCTGTTATGTCAGATCTCAACTTTCTTCAGTGTCTCATGATCCTTCAGAGATCATTATAATATGCTGATTTGCTGCATAAGAAACATTTCTGATTATTATCACAGTTGAAAATGGTTGTACTGCTTAATGAGGTGTGGAAAACATTATACAGCGACAGGATTCCTTGATGAATAGAAAGTTCAGAAGAACAGCATTTATTTGAAATAGAAATCTTTTTTACATTATAAATGTATTTACTGTCACTTTTATTAACTTAATGCATTCTTGAAGAACAAAACTATACATTTCTTAAAAAAAAAAATCATAGTAATCCCAAACTTTTGAATGGTAATGTCATGTATCAAATGCCAGAATCAAGTTAAGAAATGTCTTTTTTTTGGACGTTAACATCACACTTTCTTGTCTCGTTGTCTTGTTTTGGTGCATACATCTTTTTTGTTTGTAACAAGGATTCAATAGTGATTCATGCTCAAAATTCAGGAAAACTTTATTAATAGCATCCTCCATGACTATCATTTTCCTGGATTTTGAGTGTGAATCTATTGAATTCATATTTTTAAAAACAACATGTCATGCATGTCATGTCTCAACAACCACACCAACAAACATTTTACCAACATCTTATCACAAGCTAATCAAGGCCACAAAGGCCACATTATTCCACTTTATTTTTTGTAATTAGAGGCCCTTTTTATTTATTTATGCATGTATGTTGTATGTATGTAGTCATTTAGCAGACGCTTTACACATACATACACATAACAAAAAGAAAACAAGTAGATAGAATAGAAAAGGAATAGAGAAAGCTTAGAGGCCTTTTTTTTTTTAAAGAAAAGCAGTTGGAAAACAAATAGAGAGTGCAAGTGTTAGAGGGTCAAGTCAACAAATAGATAAAATAGAATTAGAATAGAGAGTGCTAGAGTTAAAGGGTCAAATAAAGATGGAAGAGATGTGGGTTTAGCCGATTCTTGAAGATGGCTAAGCACTCAGCTGCTGGGATTGAGTTGGGCAGGTCATTCCACCAGGAGGGAACAATT
>NW_015652425.1:29604-39452 GCF_001515625.1 Sinocyclocheilus rhinocerous
TGTATCAAATGCCAGAATCAAGTGAAGAATTGTTTGTTTTTTTTAGCTTTATTATGTCATATTTTTATACAGCAGATTCTACAAGGACGTTAACATCACACTCTCTTGTCTCCTATGTTGTCTTGTTTTGGTGCATAAATCTTTTTAGTTTGTAACAAGGATTCAATAGTGATTCATCCTCAAAATCCAGGAAAACTTTACTTTATTAATAGCATCCTCCATGACTATCATTTTCCTGGATTTTGAGTGTGAATCTATTGAATTCATATTTTTAAAAACAACATGTCATGTCAACATAATATCAACAACCACACCAACAAACATTTTACCAACATCTTATCACAAGCTAATCAAGGCCACAATCCAATCTTTATTCCACTTTATTTTTTGTAATTAGAGGCCCTTTTATTTATGTATGTATGTATGTATGTATGTATGTATTGTGACGAGTCGGCTGCCTCCCCCTAATTATCAGCATCACCCCGTCCCTTAATCGCCGCCCTTCGCCAGGCTCCCGACATGAGTGGGTGCGTGAGAGAGGTGGGGCGCTGAAATAGCCAGGGTTGGCGGCGTGTGATGGGGTACACCTGAACCGAATGGAGCCTCATCGCCTCCGCTGTTTAAATGCCGAGCGCGCCTCTCCTGGGGGGACAGGTCTCTTCCACGTGCATGCACGCTGGTGTCCTCGTGGGTCCAGGAAGGGCGCGTAGAGGGACTCCTGTGCTGCCAGAGTCGTGAGCTACCGGACCCGCGGTCCGGATGAGAACCGCACCTGTTAAACGGCCGCCGGGCCGTCTAGTCCCTTCAAGCGCCGTGGGCAGAGAGAAGGACGAAGCCGCTGCAAGAAGCCGCCGCCCCTCACCGGAGCGCGTGCGGCCGCCGGATTCCGCCCCTTACCTGGACCCTTCCTTCCTGACCACTGCCCTTCCCTGCACGAATCCCGCAGCACGACGAGGACACCAGATCCCCTGTTTTCTTTTGGACACTTGATTCCCCTTTTTCCTAGACACTGTTTATTTTGTTAATAAAAGCCTCTCCGAGGCCTGACGCCACACCCACTGTGTCTGTCGTTTGGTCGTCCCGCCACAGTATGTATGTAGTCATTTAGCCGACGCTTTACACATAACAAAAAGAAAACAAACCGATAGAATGGAGAAAGCTAGTGTTAGAGGCCTTTAAAAAAAAAAAGCAGTTGGAAAACGAATAGAGAGTGCAAGTGTTAGAGGGTCAAATAAAGATGGAAGGGATGTGTTTTTAGACGATTCTTGAAGATGGCTAAGCACTCCATTGCTCGAATTGAGTTGGGCAGGTCATTCCACCAGGAGGGAACAACTTGTGTTAAAAAAAATCCTAATTAAGAATGTGTTTATGAAACTTTATGACTTGGCCTATAAATAATGTTGAATGAGTGTTTGTTGTGCATCAAAATAGACCATTATTGGAAACCTGTAGCTGTAATCATCCAGGTGTTCTGGGATTTTTGGTTTCACTGTGCAAATGGGACCTTAAACCTTGTGATAATCTTAATTTGTAAATTTATATTTGTTTGTAAATATGTTTAACTATCTTACATTGGAAACATGAAAAAAAAAAAAGATATTTTAGCAACATGTTTTTGCAGCAGTGTATGATTGTATCATAGTTTACAACCAGACAGCAGACAATTCACACCCCGTTCAACATTCTCCATGTTGTCTGGTTAAGTTAAGACATGGATCATCACACCAGTATACAAAAAATATGTCTACAGATACGTTTATATAGATTTATTTAATTTGTTGCAGGCAGTGATGTATTCAACAAATGATAACAACTAATAACAGACACGGTTTTAAAGCATCGCAAGCTACAAATGAACAGCACAAAGAACTGAAATCAATGTATAGGCTACAACTAGCTGAAGTTTGCTGTGCTTTATCCTAACATTACACAAAGAATGTCTGCAATCATTCAGTCAGGGACGACTGCACAAAACGTGCACTGTAAACTAATAAAAACATAAACTGTTACGAAATGATAAACAAATGTAGTTTGTGCAACGCTGGAAATATATTTACCATTTATTTTTTTTTTTTTAATATATATTCCATTAAACCTGCTGAGATACAAGGAGCGTGAACTGAAATTCTCAGTTCCACCTGGTTCGACCAATAGTATCCAGCTTAGTTTTTTGTTTTTAATAAATTTTCAAAGATTTAAAATAAACTTCTTTCACATTGTCATTATGGGGTATTGTGTGTAGAATTTTGAAGAAAATAATGAATTTAATCCATTTTGGCATAACAACAAAATGTGGAAAAAGTGAAGTGTTGTGAATACTTTCCGGATGCACTGTACATCATCCCTTATTTGTGTTTTCAAAACATTATGCTGTATTAACATGTGAGTGTTTCGCAATAATACCAACAAACAGAATGAACAAACAAACTTTTTTCCTCTTTTTTTCCCGTTTCTTCTTTCCAATGTCAACATAATATGAAACTTGTGTATATAGACACACAAAGGACTAGGAATTCCGGGTAGACTACCGGTCACCTACATAGACGCTGGGGCTTATTCTACCCCATGTAGCAATCTATGTACTAACTATGAAATCTTTCAAGTATCCAGGCTGTTTTAACAACTCTTCCTCTGGATGTAACAACATTTTTAGGTTGCTCTGGAACATCCTGCTGTTTGGCTTGTGTTTGTTCTTGATCCACACTCCTCTTTCCCTCAACACATGTTGGTGTGAAGACGAGTTAAAGAAATGTAGATGTCTTCTGTTCCTTCTTAGATTACCATTTTCTGTGTGAATAATGTAAGATCTCGGAGTAGTGTGTTAATGAACAACTGTAGCAGTCTGGTTCCAGCCTTTCTCATTGTCCGTTTTGACTGCAACAGGATCTTCAGGTTTGAGTTCGGGGAAAAGGTCGACAACCATGGCGTCTATCATAATACAGCTAATAGTTGGGATTTCCCTTTCTTGTCTGTTGCTCTCACCTTTGAGAAATCAGGCCACTCAGGTGTCAGTTTCTTTTCTAGGACAGGAGCCGGTGTTCTCAGCTGACGTCCGAGCATCAACTGTGCAGGGCTGCATCTTGTCGCTTGGATAGGATAGCAATGTCGATTAATCTAGAAAAGTAGTCGACCACTACAAGGTAGTTTCTTTTGTCGACCTCGCAAATATCAGCTGCAATTCTCACCCAAGGTGCATCAGGTAATGGGGTAGTCATCAGAGGTTCTTGATGTTGTGCAGGCTTATTTGACAATATGTGCAATTTGTTGTGAATACCTGGATCCCGTTGCTAAGGCCAGGTCTCCAAACACTTTGTTTTGCACACTCTCTGCACTTGACAATCCCCATGTGACCATCATGAAGTTTTTCCTTGACCTCAGCTCTCATGCTGTTTGGAATGACGATCCTGTCACTATAAATTAGAAGATCATGACACGCAGACAACATATCTTTGACAGCATAGTAGTGCTTGACATACTCTGGCAATTGTGAAGAATACTTTGGCCATCCCTGTTTCACGAATCTCATTACCACTTGCAATTCTGGATCAGCCTTTGTGCTTTCTACTCAGCAGTTTACTCAGTCGTGAGCGCGACATTGGCTTGGCCGCTCTGGTGGACTCCTCCAGGGCCGTAATGTCATGTGTAAGCTCCACTGAATCCAGTTGTGGTGTTGAAGATGGGTGCCTGGAAAGAGTATCAGCAACAACTAACAATTTTCCTGGTACATACTCAGTCTTAGTGTTGAATCTCATCAGTTGAATCAAGAGCCGCTGACATCTCAGAGGAACCATCCCAGTCAACAATTTGATCTCACAATGATGTCACCATGAGCTCACATGATTCTCATGGTGTGGTCACAATGTGTGTGTCACAGTGAGCTAAAAGTGTAACCACACAGCACACTCACTGTGTGCTCATACTATGCTCCCAATGTGAGGAAAAGTATTTAAGTAAAAATCTGTCTTTACAACTTTTACTTGTAATGGAGTAATGTTTGACCAGCAGTATCTGTACTTTCACTCAAGTAATGGAGTTGAGTACTTTGTCCGCCTCTGGTTGTTTCACAAAATCAAGCAGTTTATAAGGTTGATCTCTCTATATACTTCAGACATGTAGAACATATCTGCATTTCTGCATCAATGGATTTAATGTGTGCTGTAGGTGCGAAACTTTTAGTAATCTTAACCAAGATGTAGATGATCTTATCCCCGGTGACTAATATTTGAACTGCCTTCTCTCAACCTGCTCAAAATTTGAAACTCACAATGAGCTCACATACTACTCACACCGTGAGGATCAGACTACGAGGATCGTTTGAACTCACAATGATTTCATATACTACTCACACCGTGAGGATCACAGTATGAGGATCGTGTGATGTCACTGTGATCATCGCATGATCTCACGTGTTGACTGGGATGTCAATTTCTTTGCTCTTGATGAGCGGAATCAATGGCTTGTGATCTGTATGAATTACAAAACTGTCTAGACCATACAGGTATTTATAAAACTTTTCACATGCCCACACCGCACTGAGACATCCTTTTTGATTTGTGCGTATCTTGTTTCAGTGTCGATCAAGGTATGCGAACAATAAGCCATGGGTCTCAAGAATCTGTCATGCTGCTGAAAGAAAATTCTTCCTAGTCCACCATTGGTGCACAACATTCAGTCGATTCAGTAATTTCTTCGATCACACCATGCTTCACCTTTCTCTCCAATTCCGCTTTCACCTTGGGAAGTAAAGGGACTGATACTCTTCTAGCTGTTGTAACTGCATACAGGACAGCATCTGCTTTCAGCTTGATTCTCTCAGGAGTGGTCTTCAAAAGTCCAACCGACACACTTGGTGAATGTGCAACATTGTCAATCTGCTGAACTAATCCATGGGCTGTTGAAACTTTTCTACTCAGCAAGTTATTAACAGACTGTCCAGCTATGACGGACACTGTAAAGCAGTGCTTGCTTCCTTTATAGTGAGTGCTTTTTTTGAACCTTCCTGTACTTCTCAATTTTCCTCTTGGACAATCCAGCACTGCATTGGCTAACATCAAATCAGGCTTCATGTTGAGAGCTTCATAAATTTGCTCTGATATGACACTAATGTCTGCTCCAGTGTAAATTTTAAACTCCACATCCATATCCTGGATCCTCAAAGTTACAGACCATGAGTCATTGAAGTCTTTTGCTATTATTGCTCCAAGGAAAAACAAATCTTCATGCTCTTTGTGCACTACTTTTAACATCACTAACATGTAAGGTAAGATACACAATGGCGTAATGGCCCCTCTTAACGGACACTGTAAAGCAGTGCTTGCTTCCTTTATAGTGAGTGTTTTTTTTTAACCTTCCTGTACTTCTCAATTTTCCTCTTGGACAATCCAGCACTGCATTGGCTAACATCAAATCAGGCTTCATGTTGATAGCTTCATAAATTTGCTCTGATATGACACTAATGTCTGCTCCAGTGTAAATTTTAAACTCCACATCCATATCCTGGATCCTCAAAGTTACAGACCATGAGTCATTGAAGTCTTTTGCTATTATTGCTCCAAGGAAAAACAAATCTTCATGCTCTTTGTGCACTACTTTTAACATCACTAACATGTAAGGTAAGATACACAATGGCGTAATGGCCCCTCTTACCACACTTTCGACACTCTGCTCTTCTTGCTAGGCAATTAACAGTCTTTGGATCTTGTTTACCACATTGCATGCATTTCCCCATGTATGAGTCATTTGATTAAGTATATATCTGGCTATTTGGTCTCTGCGTCCCTTTTTTCTCCATTCTTTCTGAATTTAATGCACCTTTTGGTCGAAAAGACGTGCTGTGCTTCTTCCATACAACTTCATTCAGCGCTGAAGTGCCACTCTGTTCAGAAACATGACTTTTTATCTGTTCCGATTGCCATGCATGTCTGCATGCTCTTTTCAGTGACAAGTCAGACATCATTTGCAATCTCTGGGACAAGTCTTTATCAAGAACACCAATCACTAGTCTGTCTCTTATATTTTAATTTTTAGCTTCTTCAAATGCACACGTTTCAGCCAGTTCATGCAAGCTGAATGAATTCTTCCACACTTTCACCTTGCTTTTAAACACGTTGATGAAATCTTGCCCTTTCATGTATGACGTTAACTGTAGACACAAAATAATTGTCTAACTTCTCCAAAACTACCTTGTTGTACCTGTTGTCGTCGTCTTCTGCAGTGTACACAAATGTACTGACGATGTGTTCTGCCTCCTTCCTGAGAGAATATAAAAGGGTACAAACTTTAACCTCTGACTCTTTATCCAGTTTCGTGGCTATACGGAATCTGTGGAAACGATGCTTCCATTCAGGCCAGAGCTCAGGATGACTAGAGTCAAAACTTTCGGGAGGAGAAAACTTTGCCATGTCGTCGCGTTGACTTCTGACACCATGTAATGTTAGGATGGTATATAGATGAAGCGATACATGTGTTCTCCATTTCAGTTCATTTATTAACAACTGTGCAACGGTTTAACATACACTCACTCTGTGCTGCAATTCCTTTTAACGACTCCTTCTAACCCCGAATTCCCTGTACTAGCTGCGTATGTCACAACAAGTATGAGCTACTTGTTATATTACCGTATATAACCTAAACATATCCACAGTCTATCATTACAGCAGCAAAACAGCAACGAACAGATTTCTATAAAATAATTACCCAATTTGTTCATTAGCCACACATACACTAAATCTAAAATTACATCTTTAAATAACAAACAGCTTATAAAATGCCATGTAAGACCTACCTGCAGCACAACAGATTGGCCCTCTGTAAAAGTGTCTGGATCACGCTAAATAAATGAGCCACCGTTAATAGACGCCACTACTAAAAATATAATGTGGCAACATCAATCGATGTAGTAACATACCTTAAAATGCGTTGATATGGTTGAACACCCTCAGGCCCACGCCCAGAGTTAGAAAATTATTTCAGCCTTATACAGGTCTACGGCATTTGATACGAGCTCAATGCTTAACGCATATCAGGTAGGTCTTGCGACACATGAAAATGCAGTCTGCATACCATGGCAGAGGAAAACGGAAGTAAAAGGAAATCTGCATGTTTTTAAAGGAGCCATGAGCTTAACTTCCACCCGGCTCCATCCAAACTTTGCCACTGACCTAAGATACATCCAAAAGACATCTTCTCAATGTCTTCTAGTTTTTATGACGTCATTTGAACATCCAATAATAGGCTTGTTCGAGATGCACTGGTGCTGCGCAGGCCGATCGGCATATGACATCAAAGTACTGCAAGAACAATTGGAGAGCAGACAACTCTTTATGCTTTTGAATCGCTCTCACGGTACTTTGATGTCATATGCCGATCGGTCTGCGCAGTACTGATGCATCTCTAACAAACCTATTGACATTCACAGGTAGGGATGGGTATCGTTTACATTTTATCGAAACTGATACCGATAATGCTTATTGATACCGGTACTTATCGATACTGTTATCGATACTATTTGGTGCAAAAAGATAGGATGTGAAAAGTTGTTGAAAATTTCAAGTTATTTTATTACTGCTGAACTTTAGCAACTGTATTAAAGTTCTTCAGTCAAGAGCAGTGAGTTATTTTTTTTGTGTTTTATTTTATGAACATTAAAGGAATAGTTCATTCAAAAATGAAAATTGTGTCATCATTTACTCACTCTCAAGTTGTTTTAAACCTGAATGAGTTTCTTTCTTCTGTTGAACATAAAAGTTATTTTGAAGAATGTGGGAAACCAAACAGTTGCTGTTTTTTTCCTACCATCAAAGTCAGTGGGGACAGCAACTGTTTGGCTACCCACATTCTTAAAAATATCTTCTTTTGTGTTCAGAACAAGAAAGAATTAATACAGGTTTGGTACAACATGTGAGTGAGCAAATAATGACAGAATTATACCCTAACTGGACACCTGTTTGGACACCTGTTCATGTACACCCCCCACCCATCTAACTGGACATCTGTTTGTACATCTGTTTATCCACCCCACCGATCCAAAGGAATTTATGACCATTCTCTTATTGTTTGGGAATGTGTTTTTGAAGCGGGGGCACTGAAACTGTTCAAAAACTATGTGGTTTAAACTTTTAAATTGTGAAACGTTGTATCGGTTGGTAAATGGGATAAAGGGAAGTTTTTATTAACGTTTTTCACATACATTTGAAGAAAAACATGTAGCGTATACAATATGAGCAATTAATGACTGTGTTTTCCAGAAAACAGTAAAAACAAGTCAAGACGAGCATTTACTTGTTGTTAAACGATTTTAGGAAAGGGTGAAACCACTAAAACAATTTTACAAAAAACTGTAAAATATCTAAAACAAAAAAACTGTATCAGACACGTTCAATAAACAATATTGTCACGTAACACTCGGGAAGGAGTGAGGAGACACAGGAGAATTCTTCAAATATGGAATTTAATCATCGACGGGCAAACACAGGA
Source organism: Sinocyclocheilus rhinocerous (assembly GCF_001515625.1). Lineage (NCBI taxonomy): Eukaryota > Metazoa > Chordata > Actinopteri > Cypriniformes > Cyprinidae > Sinocyclocheilus > Sinocyclocheilus rhinocerous. The sequence continues at coordinate 38,080 of NW_015652425.1, forward strand.
ACTATGAAGACATTTAAACACACGGGGAACTTCAGAAACACATGGATTGACGTTTAACAGCAGACAAAGAAACTAGGATTGGGAACACTATTTAAACACATGACTTGATGAGGTGAAGACGAGGAACACCTGGAAATAATGACACAATGAACATTGAAAACACCTGCGATACAAACTAAACGGGGACAGGAACTTGGACCGGAACATACACGTGACAAATATAGCATACAGTAGTTGAGAGAATCTTGTAACATTACAATTTAAAAACTAGTTAGAGTTTGTTGCAAGCTTAAAGAAAAAAAGAAAAGAAAAAGAGCCGTGCATCTTACGGTGATCTAAAACAAAAAATGTATCAGTCACCCTAGTTAAACAATGGCATACGATAGTTGTCAAAAAATTGTAGCATTACAATTTCAAGTTAGAGTCTGTTACTGATACAAGTTAGAAAATAAAAAGAACCGAGGAGCAGGCACAGCAAAGCGCTTTCGAGGAGCTGGCACTGGATTGAGTTTTGGGGCTGGAGCCGACACTGGAGCGAGCTCTGGGGTTGGAACCGACACTGGAGCGAGTGCCACTTGAACGTCCGGCAGGCTTGCCACATTATCGTCCGGTTGGCTTGCCACATGATCGGCCGGCGGGCTTGTCACATGATCGGCCGGCGAACTTGACTCGGGAACGGCCGGCAGATGGGTCCCGGATCGGGATCGGAGGCTCTCCAGACACCGGATGACTGCCTCCTTCCAGCCGAGGTTGCTGGTGTCTGGGAGCTCCGCGGGGCGATGGTAAGTTATCCCGATCTGGAACAGCGTCATGAGGGTTTCCCCCTCAAGGGAGCTGGCTAGGGCGAGCGGCACGAACGCCCTCGTGTAGAGAATATGGAATTTAATCATCGACGGGCAAACACAGGAACTAAGAAGACATTTAAACACACTGGGAACTTCAGAAACACATGGATTGACGTTTAACAGCAGACAAAGAAACTAGGATTGGGAACACTATTTAAACACATGACTTGATAAGGGGAAGACGAGGAACACCTGGAACTAATGACACAATGAACATTGAAAACACCTGGGAACAATACAAACTAAACGGGGACAGGAACTTGGACCGGAACATACACGTGACAAATATAGCATACAGTAGTTGAGAGAATCTTGTAACATTACAATTTAAAAACTAGTTAGAGTTTGTTGCAAGCTTAAAGAAAAAAAGAAAAGAAAAAGAGCCGTGCATCTTACGGTGATCTAAAACAAAAAATGTATCAGTCACCCTAGTTAAACAATGGCATACGATAGTTGTCAAAAAATTGTAGCATTACAATTTCAAGTTAGAGTCTGTTACTGATACAAGTTAGAAAATAAAAAGAACCG
>NW_015652425.1:46153-46327 GCF_001515625.1 Sinocyclocheilus rhinocerous
TGAGCTACAACGCTCCTAAGGACACCCTAAGTTTGCGCCAGGCCTCGGGTCTTGACTTTCCATTCACCAAGATAAATTGCGCCAGGCCTCGGGCCTTGACTTTCCATTCACCAAGATTATCTGACTCAAACTGGTTCTTTTCCATCAACCAACTTCAGCAAAGATCAACTTGAA
>NW_015652425.1:46337-49277 GCF_001515625.1 Sinocyclocheilus rhinocerous
GGACACCCTTCTACCCAGGGCTGCCGACCACCTACTGCACCAGAGCCGAAAGCAACTGGACACAGAGGGAAGAGTACTACTGACTAATGACTCAAGCGAGAGTTATGGCTACAAAGAGCTAACCAAGATCATCATCTTCCTGGCCAACAACCTCATGGGTCTGAAACAGGAGGTAAATGATCTCAAGCAACAGATCACGGCGGTATCCCAAAAGAATGTTGGCATGTAGATGTCTTCAGGCCAGGACTTTTAACAAACATGTGAAGTCTGGTGCAGATTGAACATGGTATGTTTGAGTTAGTGTAAAGCATGGAGGAGTAGCAGACTATTTAATCTAGTGCTTAACTAATGATTATTTTGCTCATCAAGTAAGTTGATTATTTTGACAAATGAGTAATCTGATATTTTTTAGTAATACAAATAGAACTAACGGGAAAAACAGGCTTTAATATGACTATATTTATACATAAAGTAATGATGAGGCAATAATAATTGGCCTCAAATAAAGTATTAAAACCAAGTGCATGGTTTTATTAAACAACACTGTTAAAGCAGCATTATGTAACTTTTTCTGTCTTCAAAATTTGCAAAATGTATATAATGAGCGAGTACATCATGAATTCATCTTCCAAACCGCGTTTTTGTCTTATTCCGAATCACTACGGTACACTTATAATAAGTACTTATATTTGGACTATTGTAGCCTGGCCGGGTCGTCACCGCTGCGGAGTAACACATACCTGCGTGAATCGCCCTAGACATAAACTTAGAGAAGTAGCTCCGCTTGGAATGTTCTTCCGCGGGATGTGTGCAGTTCTGTTTATTAACCGCTAGAGCGCCAAAAGATACATAGTGATGGTTTAAATACACAATGTAATGCCTATATTATAACAAATACCTGCAGAGGGCGCCAACGGCCTGGTGATGTTTCATGTGATTCAACGTTTAAATACATTTAATTTTAATATTTGGTCACATGCAAAGTCAGAAACTTTTATTTTGAAATCGCGATGTACAATAAATCGCATATTTAGAAATATGTTGATGTATTCTCCTGTGTTGGCATAGGTTTAAATGATTTACGTTACAAATCAAGTGAGTTTTCCAAGATGAAAGCAACCCAAACTCACCGCATATGCAGAGGAAGAGTTTAGCCCCTTTCACACATACAGTCTTCACTGGTAAATTACCCTTAAGAGATAATGTGTGAACATGACCTTTTCAAAAATCCCGGTAACTTTGTACTGGCAATCATATCATTCTTATGTAGACGACGTGATTACTCTGAGCTGTTTACAAAGCTCTGCTGCTTTTTTAATAGCTTTTCTATGTAAATATGACGCTAGATGGAAATCTTTGACCATTGCGCCTCGCAGCTTATTCCATGTGTCACGCTCGAGACCCAGGCTTCTTTTCCATTCATCAGCTAATGTCATGTTTATAAGAGCAAAAACTTCTGATTGGCTGGTAATGTTAGTTTGGTTGAGAGCAGTGTTGGGAGTAACGCATTACAAAAGTAATAACATTACAGTAGTATATTACTTTTTGCTGTAACGCAGTAATATAACGCATTACTAATACAATTTGGGTAATATTATTACTCGTTACAATGTCAGTAACGCAAGTTACAACAACATATTTTAACTCAAAATTAAGTGGTGAATTTACCAACACCGCAACAGCATAGGAGAAAAAATTCCGCGGGTAAAATAGTTCGTCTATTTCCTGTTGCTGGAATTAGAATACATTGGTAGGCGAACTCATGAACTTGAATGTGATATCAACAAGTGTTTTTAAATGTAGGATGACTTTATTTTCCCCCCGCAGCCAAACGCCGCACGCCGGAGATCCAGCACGGTGCCGGAGAACTTTAAGCCCTGCTACTGCCTTTCCTTTTGCATTTAAATCTGTATTTCAATCAATCCTGTGGTTCATAAATAACTTTGTTTTCCTACCTCCACGAGTGCCGTCTATTATTGCCTTGTTTATCTAAAAGTGCTCTATTCCTTTAAAACTAGAAATGCGCTGTCCCTTTAATTCAGCGCAGCAAACCGTGTGCAGTGTGAATGCTTTAATCCGTTAACATGAGCGCAGAAAAAATACACACCACATACGCACTGCAAACGGAGTAATGTGAACCTGTCGTTATGTGTGTGTGCTGCGAGTGTGTATGTGCGCACGGTCTCCAGGAGAGCGCGAGAGCGCTAAATGGTTAAACACTGGCAAGAATTAAAAAGTAATGCAATATATAAACTTTAGTGACGATGTGACACTGCCTCGATTGGGCAAGTGACAATTCCTTTGTCAAATGTGCAGCGTGTAGCTCGCTTATAGACAGACGCGATGTGTGGTGATTTGAAGCCATTTGCGTATTTTGAGAAAGAGAGAGCGCGCGTGGTGATTCACTCACGCTGTTTGTGAAATTACGTCTCACACAAGGTTTTCAAATTACTTTATAAGTTATTTAATGAATAAATATGAAGGTGAGTACTTCATCTTCAGCATTATAATTATTTCACCCGCGCCGTGAGATCGTTTTTTTGAGATCAGCCTTTTTAGAGAACGCTGATCGAACATCCCAACGTGATTATCGGCCAATAATGATCGGTAGCCGATCAATCGGAGCACCCCTACTTGTCTTTACACATATGATGTTAGTTGTTGGCAGTTTAAGGATGGTACTATGTGTACATGATGCACTAGCACTCTCATTTGAGTCACTTTTTTAAATTAAAGTATTTTAGACTCTTTTTAAGCAGGTCCTCAACCCAACCACACGCTCCACACTTCACCACAATGGTAACTTGCACAAAATACACCAATAGAAAGTATTTTAAAATGCCCACATAATAGAGCATTAAACATGAAAAAGTCTCCCTATTATCACATTTTACTAAAAAATGCATAAAATAACACTTTATTTCAACATTTTCTCTCCCC
>NW_015652425.1:50800-59280 GCF_001515625.1 Sinocyclocheilus rhinocerous
TTCACCACAATGGTAACTCGCACAAAATACACCAATAGAAAGTCTTTTAAAATGCCCACATAATAGAGCATTAAACATGAAAAAGTCTCCCTATTATCACATTTTACTAAAAAATGCATAAAATAACACTTTATTTCAACATTTTCTCTCCCCATATCCAGTCCTGTGCAAAGCATGATGGGAAGTGTAAAACTTATTTTGAGGTACTTGATAGAAACATATTCTTTCAAAATGGAAACATCGAGTTAAGCCAAAAAGCAACCATTTCAAGTCAGTTTAACAAGATACAGTCATGTTTGAATGACAAACCTGATATATGGTGTTAAATCAAAATGAATTGTTTAAATAAAGTGAACAGCATCAAAAAAATAATTTTTTTGAGTGTACTGTGACTACTACCTTCGACAAGAGCACACAACCCTCTTTCAAAATAAAATACCCCCTAACAAATAATTAGTAAAAATAAAATAAAGTAAATAACTAAAATGTATAATCTGGTGTAACAACATACCCCTGCTACATCCACCCCCACTGTTTTACACCAGATTATGAATTACATACAAAGTTTTAGCAAATTAACAATGTCACTTATTCTGAGATCACATTAGACATTCTCAACGATCTCTTCCGAGATTAAGGAAACCCAGGGGTAGCTAATCCCCAAATTACCCATAGGAAGGGTACACATAGTTCCAAAGGGTATTACATAGTGCAATACATGACATCAACAATTGTACATCAAAATATGTAGTCAACAAAAACAAAACAAAAAAAGTTCCAACAATTTATCAACACTTAATTTTCATTCAACCCTTTAAATTTCATGAATTACATGTACTCTCTGTGTAGACATTGACTGTATAAGCCTGTTAACTGGCTTAATGAGTCTCCCAAATCTTGACCATTTGATTCTCTTACACTCTTCTGATCTTGCTCACTTGACACTGTCGTAGGAGTTTCTGTAACAGCTGGATTATCATGCTCATCAACTTTGGAAGCACACTCATCACTCAGAACTGCTGATACAGAAGAATCATCAGACACCAATGAACATACTGACAGAACTGGACTGGGTAAGTTGTCTGAAATTCTCTTATGTACTGGTACTCCGTCCATTTCAGTGTCATATTCCACAACTGTGTCATCAGGTGCATCACTCTGATCAGCACTGGAACACTCAACAGACTCTTTCCTCATCACTTCTGAGGCAGCATTAAGATCGGGCCACCCAACGAGAAGTTCGATCTTCACTCTGAGTTTGATTATCTTCATCACAAAAAGCACAGACAGTGGAATTCTCAACACTGTCATCTTTATCACTGCTTTCATTCCAAGCGGGCACCGGCAGGAAGTTGACTGGCATCAACAGATTACGATGTACCGTCTTGATTTGACCAGTCCCAGGGTTTCTTATCTTATACGTGTTCAAAGTGTCACTTTTGCCCGCTACAACATATACCACCCTCACCCATCGGTCTGGTAACTTCCTTTTTCCACGTTCCCCCTTATTCACAAGAAGTACTCTGTCACCCAACTCAAAAAAATGCCCTTTTCCTTTACGGTCATAATACTCAGCTTGTTTAGTCTGTTGCCGTTTGGCATGTTCTTGAGCGACTGACATTGCTTCCCTCAAGTCTTTCTTAAGTGACTGAACATACTTGTGAACATCAACAGTCTCATTATTCAAGATGACACTTTCAAACAGGACATCCACTGGTAATCTTGGTGTTCGTCCAAACATCAAGAAAAACAGTGGATACCCAGTGGTCTCATGTCTTGTACAATTGTACACGATAGTAAGTGTGTTCAACAACTGCGGCCACTTAACTTTGGATCTCGGAGGAAGCGAACGGATCATATCACCCAGGGTACGGTTAAATCTTTCCGTTTGTCCATTCCCCATGGGATGATATGGAGTGGTGTGCGATTTTCTCACACCAGACAATCTCAACAGCTCAACCATCAAAGAGCTCTCAAAGTTAGTACCTCTGTCGGAATGTATGCAACCCAGGAACCCATAAATGCAGAAAAACTTGTTCCACAAGACACGCGCAACCGCTTCTGCAGTTTGGTTTGGACACACATAAGCGCAGGCAAACTTTGTGAAATGGTCAGTGACCACTAACACATCGACCAACTTGTTGTTAGAATCCTCCGCTGACCAAAATTCAAGGCACACCATTTCTAGCGGAGCACTTGTCTGAATTGACATGAGTGGAGCCCTTGCCTCAGGCTCAGGTCTTTTACTCAAAATGCACCTCTCACACTCATTAATGTATTTCTTTATGTCACCCTCGATAGACTCCCAGAAGAACCGCTGTCTGGCCAACCTGAGGGTGCGATGCTGACCCTGATGACCAGCGTTATCATGCACACCCTTCAGGACAGTACTTCGAAGAGCTGTTGGCACAACAAACTGGTAAGTCTTTTTCTTAGACACTGGGTTCTTTGAGATTCTATAAAGAATACCCAACCTCAAGGCAAGTTTACCCCATTGCCGCAAAATTTTCAAAGTTCTTTTAGACTCATACACTTTTTTTTCTGCGAGAGGGTCGTCTTCCTCTCTCCACAAAGAATTTCACTCTGTCAATCACAGGATCTTGACTTTGCTTTTCCAGCAATTCATCTTGGGTAAGACTACCAAGTTGACTCTGCTCTACGTCCGCCAAGCTCTCTAAATGCTGCACATATGCCATACTCCTAATGGCTGCACAAACCCAGTCCTGGTGAGATTTAAGTACAGCTGACAAATCTTGGTGAGAGACTTTCCCAGTAAGGTAAGTGGACCCTTACATACACATTTCCCGTTTGGCATGTTCTTGAGCGACTGACATTGCTTCCCTCAAGTCTTTCTTAAGTGACTGAACATACTTGTGAACATCAACAGTCTCATTATTCAAGATGACACTTTCAAACAGGACATCCACTGGTAATCTTGGTGTTCGTCCAAACATCAAGAAAAACAGTGGATACCCAGTGGTCTCATGTCTTGTACAATTGTACACGATAGTAAGTGTGTTCAACAACTGCGGCCACTTAACTTTGGATCTCGGAGGAAGCGAACGGATCATATCACCCAGGGTACGGTTAAATCTTTCCGTTTGTCCATTCCCCATGGGATGATATGGAGTGGTGTGCGATTTTCTCACACCAGACAATCTCAACAGCTCAACCATCAAAGAGCTCTCAAAGTTAGTACCTCTGTCGGAATGTATGCAACCCAGGAACCCATAAATGCAGAAAAACTTGTTCCACAAGACACGCGCAACCGCTTCTGCAGTTTGGTTTGGACACACATAAGCGCAGGCAAACTTTGTGAAATGGTCAGTGACCACTAACACATCGACCAACTTGTTGTTAGAATCCTCCGCTGACCAAAAGTCAAGGCACACCATTTCTAGCAGAGCACTTGTCTGAATTGACACGAGTGGAGCCCTTGCCTCAGGCTCAGGTCTTTTACTAAAAATGTACCTCTCACACTCATTAACGTATTTCTTGATGTTACCCTCCATAGACTCCCAGAAGAACCGCTGTCTGGCCAACCAGAGGGTGCGATGCTGACCCTGATGACCAGCGTTATCATGCACACCCTTCAGGACAGTACTTCGAAGAGCTGTTGGCACAACAAACTGATAAGTCTTTTTCTTAGACACTGGGTTCTTTGAGATTCTATAAAGAATACCCAACCTCAAGGCAAGTTTACCCCATTGCCGCAAAATTTTCAAAGTTCTTTTAGACTCATACACTTTCTCTGCGAGAGGGTCTTCTTCCTCTCTCCACAAATAATTTCACTCTGTCAATCACAGGATCTTGACTTTGCTTTTCCAGCAATTCATCTTGGGTAAGACTACCAAGTTGACTCTGCTCTACGTCCGCCAAGCTCTCTAAATGCTGCGCATATGCCATACTCCCAGTCCTGGTGAGATTTAAGAACAGCTGACAAATCTTGGTGAGAGACTTTCCCAGTAAGGTAAGTGGACCCTTACATACACATTTCCACCTACATTTGCAGGCTCTGACAGCCCATCTACCACTTCGCCATCCACACGTTCACACGAAAGATGGAACATGTCCTGCACCTGCTCGACAGCTACAGACTCTGCCTCATGCAGCAAAATGTCGTAAGGTGTCCTCGTCAATCTGTGCAAAATTCTCGAAGTCGCAAACGGTTCCCTGCTTAATGCATCTGCCACTATATTTTTCGGTCCGGGGATATACTGAATATCAAAATCATAAGGCGCCAGCTTCGCTACCCACCTTTGTTCACATGCATCCAGCTTGGGCTTCGTGAGGATGTACTTGAGTGGGTTATTATCAGTCCACACAGTAAACCTGTGTCCCCGCAGCCAGTGACTGAATTTATCACAAATAGCCCACTTCATCGACAAAAACTCAAGTCTGTGTGCTGGGTACTTCGACTGCGCATGATTTAAAGACTTTGACACAAAATCAATAGCCCTTGCCACAGCACATCCCTCCTGAACCTGCGACAAAACAGCCCCAAGCCCACTAGTGGAGGCATCCACAGACAACAGAAACGGCTTCGAAAAATCTGGGTGTGCAAGCAAAACCTGACTCACTAAGGCAGACTTCAAACTCTCCAGGGCTGCTCTGCAGTCATCAGTCCAATCCGATGGAAAAGTGTACAACTTCTTTTCAGTCGTTTCACACCTCTCCCCATTCTGGGTCTTTTCTGACCTGTCAAAAGCTGAAACAAGGGTTTAGCCAGCATAGACAAATTTCTATGAAATGCTGGTAGTACACCACCATACTTAAAAAGGACCTGATCTTACTCGCTGATGGTGTAACACAATCACTCTCCATCAAATCCTTCTCAGATATACTCACAATGGCATCAATTTTTGCTGGATCACTGGCCATCCCCTCTTCAGACACAACATGACCCAAAAATTTTACTGACTTCCTCAAAAACCTACATTTTGAAGGAGACAATTTCAAATTGTGGTCATTTAGACGCCAAAACACCATCTCAAGCCTTTCCAAGCTCTCCTCTTCAGTCTTCCCGAAAACGAATAAATCATCTAAATAACAAAGAAGGCTCAAGAAGTTCTGATCACCAAACACAGTCAGCATCATTCTCATAAATGTTGCTGGGCTGTTGCACAGTCCCTGGGGTAAACAATTATATTCATGGAGCCCCATTGGTGAACAGAACGCTGTGAACTTCTTGTCATCTTCGTGCAACGGGAAGTTATAGTACCCAGAAGTCAGATCCATGGTACTAAAGTACGCATTCCCACCCAGAGCTGCAAGCACATCCGCTTGGTGAGGAAGAGGATGAGCATCCTTCACCGTGCGTGCATTCAACCTTCGGAATTCAGTGCATATCCTTAAGTCACCATTTTTCTTCCACACTAAGACCAATGGTGATGCAAACTCACTGCTCGACTTCCTAATGATCTCCTTATCCTCCATTTCATCTAAAGTCTCTTTCAACTTCAAGTAATGAGCAGGAGAAAGACGCCGGTATGGAAGACGAATGGGCCTGTCATCTGTAACTCTGATACGATGACAAAAACCCTTCTCTTCGCCACAGTCCAAACTGTGCCTAGAAAACACACACTCATACTTTTCGATGAGGTCCACCAGCTTGTTCTTCCAAAAGGGAGACACTTCACAATCCCTGACATTCAGGTCGCTCAGCCACAGGTCATCCAACCTGCTGTCACCTACCAAACTTGCTCCAGATGTAGAGCCTCCCACCGTTAGGCTACCACATGACCTGTCAGAGCGTACCGCACCTATATTTTGGCTAAACACTCTGTCAGTGGATTGATCGAGGTCCTCCAAAGCGACGCAAGGATACACATCAGCCACCTTCGCATTTTTCCTCAACACAATTTCTGCGTTGGTCGGATTGATCATCTTTACTGGCAGCCAGCCATCGCCCCACAAAGGTGAAACAACCCTCCCAATCAGCACATTCCGATGTACACAACGTGAAGTACTTGGTTCGATGACTACTGTGCTGTACTGACAGTACTGACCCTGGAGGCAAATGACCCCAAACAAGATGTTCGCTCCTTGGCTGGAGTGACACAGCTGACCTCAGACTCAGAGTACCAACCTTGTCGGGAATCGAATCACCCCTCCATCTCTCTATACACAAAAGCATGCGTAAAAATTGGCCATTTTCAGATTGCTTAGTCGAGTCAGGTCTATTTACCACCTTCCAAAATTGGTCTGTACGCTTCATCTGACTTATTAGAGGTTTCAAGACATTTGTGCCAAGTATGATCGGGTCCTCTTGACCCCTCACAATCAGAACTGGGACAGTGAAACTGACCCCATAAACTTCAAGCTTCAGATTGCACACACCATACGGACTAGTTTGTTTGCCACCACAACCCACCAAGACAATATCTGAAGAGCTCAGGATATCTTGGTCCAGCACCCCAGCGTCTCTGAGTTGAGAAACTACGTCCGCGCTCAGAGTGGTCGCCATGGAGCCACTGTCCAACATCCCCTGAAGCTCAACTTTGTCCTGTAGTAACACACTTGCATAAAATAAACTGTTACTTTGATCAACTTGCATGCTGTTCTGAAAAATGACTGTTTTTGTTTTGCCAATACTTTCACAGGAGTTATAAACAGACTCAAAATCATTCTCAGAGGAATTACTACACAGCCCCACCTCGTCCTCTGCCCGAAAGGGAGCTGTCTAGTTTCCCTGAGACATGACTTTGTCTTGCTGACCGGAGCCCACCCTGGACGTTACTCTGTGACTGTCCCAGTTGTAGCTCGCGTGTCCAGCTGCAAAACACTTGAAACACAAATTATACATTTTACAATGAGCAGTCGTGCTGTGCTCACCGCTTTGACACACTCTGCATTCTCAAATTTTATTGCCCATTCGTTTAGGCCAGTGGCCCCGCACAGATTGAGTGTTGCACAATAACGCTTTTTCCAGCAAAGACAAGACTTTGTCCAATGCGTTCTCGTCAGTTACGCCCACACCCTGTTCAGACTTAGAAGACGAGACAGACACATCAACATCTGGCTCTGAGACAACCATGGTGAATTGTTTGACTGCGTGATTTGTCAACTTCTGTTCTCTTAACAACTCATCAAGCTGTTCTTGCACCTCAGATGCGTTCCATGACTGTACAGGTTTACTCTTGAAAACAAAAGCTAACTCTTTGTCAGGGCAGTTACGAATGAACATAACCGCTACCTCTTTGCTCCTGTTATCCAGAGATCTGCCTTCCCATCTTAAACTTTGCTCAGCTACATCTGCTGCCTTGTTTACTCTAATCCAAAAATCCCAAGCGCTCTCTCTGGGATATGGTCTCACAGAATAGAAGTCAGCCAACGGAATACCCGAACTGCTCTGGTCCCCGAAGTGCTGCTTCAAAACAGAAAATACAGAGTCAACAGTAGGAGTTGTTGAATCATTGCGCAGCCATACTCTCATTATATCTCTGGCCCGCCCCATAACTCTGTCCATTATCTCGTCAACCATTTCAGAATCAGTCACATGAAGTTTGTTCAAATATACCCTCATCATGTCTTCCCATTCCATGATTGAATATTTATCTGAACCATCTCCTCTAAAGTGTGGCGGTGCTGCCACCTCAGTTTTCAGGATGAAGTTCATTTTCGATGCATCAATGACAGTAGTAGTTGTTTGATCAGTCACATGACCACTGACACCTTCTTGAGACTTCTTAGCAGATGGATAATTTGGAAATTCAGTTCTCATCATACTTTCTCTGATTGACTGCCCAATCTTACTACCAATTTTTTTTATGAGGTTACTCATTTGACCCGACATTTCTGACTCCTGAGGAGCGTACTCAAAATTACTGGCTCTAGGTAATGGACTCCCACACATTTCACTACTGTCATAGGCAGAAACGCCAACTGTTCTACCCCGGCCTGTACTACAGTACTGAGGGTCCACAAACAGCCTTGTTTCATCAGGCGTATTCATTAGACTGCCCCGCCCTCCACCGACTGTAAATGTGTTGTCCCACCCGAAATCGCTCAGTTTAGCAGCCATTCCCCTCAGGTGTCAGATTACACTTTCAAAACACAAAAATGTTGTACAAAAAAAAAAATCAATTCAACGACAATTAATCTGTGTTATAACTCTTCAAAAACTTCCAAGTGTCCATAAACCTCATATAAGATTCAGTTCACTACACTGTAAAAAATCCCTGTAAATTTACAGCGTAGATTTACAGTACTGAACTGTTTTCTAAAATTACAGTGTCTTACCGTAAATGCACACGTGATCGGTGGGGGAGGGGAACCAAAGGCTAGCTTGGTACAAGTGATTGACGCCGACGCATCGAGGAGCATCGGTTTCAGTGAAAGTTTTATATGCATGGATTTCATCTCAAGTTGAAGCTCATTTACAGGTAAGCAGATCAGAGTCTGAAATAAGTTTATTTGATATATTTATTTTTTATGTGGGCACAATCTTTTAATTTGCCTTTGACAGATTGTTGCCAACC
>NW_015652425.1:59660-71656 GCF_001515625.1 Sinocyclocheilus rhinocerous
ATGCAAGCTGTTAATCAGTTAAGTTGGTCCACTAATGTTGCTCGAATGCACCGTTACCTCTCCGTCCTCTAATCACTTGCCGGACCGGTCACCCCACTTTGTTCCGGGACCTCGCAATTTACAAATTAAGCACTGCTCATACTAGTGGTGTGGAAGAAACTGTTGTTATTTTAATCGAAGCGTAAAAACGAAATGTAAAAGGTAAAATAATATAAAATCATCAGTCGATTCAAAATAATGTCTACTAATTATCAGCGTCGACGCAGTTGATTATATCGAGCAATTGTAACAGGCCTATTTACAATAAATCTTGAACTGATAAGAATAAATTATACAATTGGCAATTAAAAAGAGAAAAGAAGCATTTTCCACTTCTATGAATAATTTAAAATTTTATGTGAGTGCTCTGCACTGAAAAAAAAATGTAAGATTTACTTGATAAAATCCTCGTAACAATTAAGCAGATTTTAAGTAAATTTTACTGCTCTAATATAAAGTACAACTCACCTTGCATTATCAGGTAAAATCTACTTAATATTTAACAACGCTCATGAAGAAATTAAGTAAATCCGTTTTATTTTTTCCCAAATTCCGTTTTATTTTATTTTTTTCCAAATTCCATTTTTTTGTTTAAATTTTTCCAAATTCTTTTTTAATGGTTAAAATACATTTTTGAAATCAAATAGCATGTCCAATTAACTGAAATCATGAAACTTATTCAGTTTAACAATTTATTAGTAAATTTTTTAGGAAATAATAAAAAAATTTTTCTCAAATTCCATTTTTATTCCTGTTACAATTAAAACATGGAAGAACAATTGTGTAATTACTCCTTAAACATTATTTTTTTATTATTATTATTATTACTATAATTGTTATTTTTATATTACTTTGAAAACGACATATTCTACTGTACAATAGTGATATATTTCTGTCACAATTACTTCACATTAGACCAAACTTTTATTTTGAAGGGTTGATGTGAAGACGCTTGATTTTTTTTTGTGTGTGTGTGTACATGAAATGACCATAGTTTTTCACAAATAAAACTGTAAAATGCTGGTAAAGCGGCTTTCAAAGAAGCTCTTATGTGAAGTTCATGTATTCCTGTCATCATATGGTGAGAAAACAGGCGCTGAAAACACCACAAGCATCACGTGTGCTTCAGTATGTTTGTAGTAAACAAAACCACGCGTCTGCGCCATTCATTCACACAGATATATTACCGTTAATTTACAAAAAAGCCGTAATTCAGAATACCGTAATAAAACTGTAAAATTACGGTACACTCCTGGAAACCCTGCTGCCAGTATATTACGTTAATTTACAGGGAAATTATTTACAGTGTATGGTATTACAGTTCTTTGGTTGAAAATGTCAATTGATGATGAGAAATGCCTTCATCCAGTTATTGATGACACTCCTCAATGATCCAGCACGGTGCTCATCTGATCCAGCTAAGCCACAACTCACCAGTCCCACAGTCTGCACATCTGTCACCGTCTTGCGTCTTCAACGTTGAATCCTCCGTTCAATGGCAGTCTCCTCCTGTGCATGACTCAAACCGCCTGACCTACAAACACCACCGCAGAAACAGCAACAGAAGACCGAAGTCCCGTCTCACCTCTAGTTCCCCTCAGCGCCAGCAAAATTCCAGGTCAGCAATCCCGGCGGTCGACAGCAATCAACCATTCGATGGGTCACGGCACCAGTTTTGAAGCGGCTGTTCCTCTGCGTTGTGTTATTTTGATGTTAATAATAAAATACTTTCCACACAAATCTGGTAGTGCCAAAGGTGATTTAATTGCAGCACCTTCAGACAAGCGCTGTTATCTACAAAACTTTCTTTTTTGCCTCTCCTCTCTAGTGACATTGCAGGAAAGAGCGCACACACACACACTTTACAACACACATTATATATAATAATACAAAGTGTAAATAATAATAAATTATGATAATCAATTAACATGTCATTCTTATATAAAATAATTCAAACCAGCATTACAGTGTTTCTTGGATGCCAATTAACATACCTGTGCGGTAAAACACACAAACAGACAAGTGTTGTTATCTGCAAAACTTTCTCTTTTGCCTGTTAACCACAAAATACATGTTTAAGTACACCAGGTAGTCAACCACAAAACACACAATAATGCAATGTCCATCAAATTAATAAACTAGAATATGTCTTTAGTATGCTTACAAAATATATCCAATTATATACATATAATTATACATACACATCTTATATATATATATATATATATACACACACACGTATATATATTATTTAATCAAAATGTTAGCCGCTAACACATCTCTCACTCATGACGCACATGCCAGGCCACCATTTCACGCAATATACTACTCACCCATTAAAGGGGTCATATGATGCTGCTAAAAAGAACATTATTTTGTGTATTTGGTGTAATGAAATGTGTTTATGTGGTTTAAAGTTAAAAAAAAACATTATTTTCCACATACTGTACATTATTGTTTCTCCTCTATGCCCCGCCTTCTGAAACGCGTCGATTTTTACAAAACTAATCGGTCTGAAAAGCGAGGTGTGCTCTGATTAGCCAGCTATCCAGTGCGTTAACTTTTAGAAAGAATATCTCTTTGGATTTGAGACTTTAGTCTTTGCAACTTTACAGATCTTCTTTATGCTCCAAGAGCTTGTAACACTCCAAAGAGAAAGGAAAAAATGAAATTGCATCATATGACCCCTTTAACAGCACTCAAATAAACTTAATTTAACCGATTGATAACTCGAACTAATGGTCAAATATAACATCACATGGAACACTTTTTCACAGTTCATCAGATGAAATGAACACCTATAAAACAATTTATCATCAAATGAATGGAGCTCATGAAATCGTACCTCTCCTCTCTAGTGACATTGCAGGAAAGAGGATGAACTCCGATTGCGCTGTAATTTGAACCTCTCACATACGTAGGACGTCAGCCGACATGCATACTGTGACTACTACCTTCGACAAGAGCGCACAACCCTCTTTCAAAATAAAATACCCCCTAACAAATAATTAGTAAAAATTAAATAAGATAAAATAAATAACTAAAATGTATAATCTGGTGTAACAACATACCCCTGCTACATATACATACATACATACATACATACATAAATAACATACGAACCAAAAGCCAAAGCGTCAATATGGGCCGCGGAATTTTGAAAACATCAGTTTATAATTGACAAAACAAAAGAGGCTTGCTGGTTAAATAAAGTGTTTATACTAGAGGTATAAATCTTCACTTGCCTCATGATTCGATTACAATACATATGGAAGACCAAAAAACACCTCAAACAGTCAGAACAATTAAATTTGACCATATAAAAATGAGATTGCTACAATTTTTACAGATATTGCTGATTTTGATAATGAACAAATCTACATCTGCATCCTAACTCAAACTACTATCAAATGTGTATTTCTAAGAGACAAAAAATGTTATAGGCCTATTAGTATTATCATCAGGCAACACAAACTTGTTTCTTGATTTGAAACAATATTACTCATTACTAGAACATGCAGAAGAAGTTCAGAAAGCGGGCTCATGTCCCCGGTCGTCAGCCAGGTTTCAGTGATGCATAGTATATCCTATGGTGGCCGAGAAGTGCTAAACAAATCACAATTCTGAAATCAAAATAACAAATTACAAACGCAAATGCAAGTTTAAAAAACAAAATAAAATTTCAGAAAGCACAACAACAATTCAGAAAACATTATAACAAGTCAGAAAACACAATGACAAATTCAAAAACAAATTTACAAGTCAGAAAACACAACGACAAATGTGACAAACCGGAAAAGGTAGGTATAGTTTCAGACAGCGCCATTGGTTTGGGATTACTCACTGCTGACTGGACGAGACATCTGTCAATCAACGTATACAGGAAAAACCAGCCGAAGAACAGCAGAGTCGTGGTAGAAAGTTCGGAGATGGTATTAAAGTAGCTCAGTTTAAATGTATTGTATGAATTGCCCTTACTATGTTTTCGGACTTGTTATTTTGTTTTCGAATTTGTCATTGTGTTTTCTGACTTGTTATAATGTTTTCTGAATTGTTGTTGTGCTTTCTGAATTTTTATTTTGTTTTTTATACTTGCATTTGCGTTTGTAATTTGTTATTTTGATTTCAGAATTGTGATTTTTTTTAGCACTTCTCGGCCACCGTAATATCCAGACAATGTGTGGCAAAAAAGTCATTCAAAATGAAAGTCTTATTACCCACGGATCTGGCGTTTATCAGGGCAATTTTCAACTTCACGGGTTCATTGTTGGCTTGTGGTGCACGACGAAATGAACGTAGATCCACACCGCCGTGGCGAATACTAGGCGGCCGATACAGGAAAGGCTGAGCTGACAGATCCGATACGACGGGAACATTCCACTCATACGATGGTTCCAGGGACCGCCAGCAAATAATCCGATTTCCAGCAGATTCTCCAATAGAAGACTGCAGTTCCCACTGACCTCTCAAAATCAATTTGAGTTTGGCAGCCACACCACCCCGCTTTCCGCGCCGCCTTCAAGTAAGGGCGGGGGAGCAAAATATGATCATTGTTGGGTTATGCTTTGGAGTTTAACTATATCTTTAATTTTCAAGAGTGCTTGTTGGTCATACACAAACAGTGATAAAGCTCCTTGACTTAAAACGCAAATCGAACACATCACCGTAAAAAAAAACGCAAGGAAAAGCCAAGTAGTTGACGGCATGCCAAAGCCAGCGGCGCCATCTTGCCATGGTGGAAATAGTCTAAACACACTTCTTCTGCTTTCTTTTACTTGTAGCCGCACTTAACAGTGCATTACTGCCATCATCAGGCAGCTTGGATCAGAAACATTTCCTCTATCTCTTAACATTTTCTAACACTATTAAACTTTCCTCCCTCCTATTTCTCCCACTTTTTCTACCTTTTCCCACTTTATTTTGTATTGCATATAAATGTCTCTCTTTAGTCTTATTATCCCAATACTGTTGCCACTTTTTAATCACTTTCTCCTTTATTACTGATTTTATTTCTCTTATACTATGTGATAGCTCAATTTCTACTATTTCACCATCTACTGCTTGCTTAGCTAATTTATCTGCTTCTTCATTTCATTTAATTCCCACATGGGCTGGAACCCACATAAACTGTACTTCTATTCTACTTTGTTTTAACTCAAAGAGATTTTGAAGGATTTCCATGATTAAATCTGGCCTTGATTCTGATTTTTGGTTATCAATACTGACTATTGCTGAATATGAATCTGAACAAATGACCGCATTTTGTATTTCTCTTTCCTTAATTAGTTGTACTGCTAGCAGAATAGCCATCAATTCACCTGTATATACTGACAGTTGATCACTTATTCTAGCTTTTTTCGCTTTTTCAATATCGAAAAACACGGCAGTTACTGATTCTTTATTTGATAGAGCCTTCTTTATTTCCGCTTCCAAACACATAACCGGATCCATAGTTCCTCTTCCTACCCTAAATCTACTTTGATAAGGTGATAATTTTCCTTCTTTTTCCAAAAAATAAACTAGTAGTTATCATTCTCTCCATCACTTTCCCTACATGAGATGTACGGGCTATTGGTCTATAATTAGCCGGCTTCCTTGGATCCTTCCCTGGTTTCCTTATTGGCAATACCAGTGCCTCTTTCCAACTTTGTGGTAGTACCCCCATTTCCCAAACTTTATTATATAATTCTAACATTGCTCTCAATGATTCCTCACTTAACTGCTTGATCATATAATAGCTGATTTCATCTTGACCAGGAGTAGTTTCTCTCATTCTCCTCAGCGCTCGTTTTAGTTCCGTCATTCCAAATGGGACATCCATTATATTATCTCTTTCCTCTCTTTTGTCCAATAGATGAGGATGCTCTTTTAATATTTCCTCCCTTTCCCTCTTAAATTCTTCAGTCAGATTTTCCGTACTGTTTACTTTTATAAATGTATTACAAAACATTTCTGCTTTCTCACTGTTTTCTACTGCTATGACTTCCCCTTCATTTAAAACAGGATATTCTATCTCCTTCCTTATTCCATTCATCCTTCTGATCATATTCCATACCTCTTCTATTGATGTACTTTTCCCTATTCTGTCACAGAAATCTCTCCAATGTTGCCTTTTTGCCCTTCTTACCACCTCTTTTACTTTTGCTTGTTCTCTCTTATATTCCATTAAATCTTGATAGTTATGCATTCTTCTTACTTTCTTGTATGCTCTCCTTTTCCTTCTAATAGCTTCATCACACTCCTTATTCCACCATGGTACCATTTTTGTCTTTCTTCTTCCTTTACTCTTAGGAATATTACTTACTGCTGCATTTTTCATGACCCCTATAATTTTCTCACTTATAGCTTCTATGTCATCTCCATTTCTTACTTCATTTATGTCTAAACCATCCTCCACCATTTCCACATACTCAGTCCAGTTAGCTTTCTCATATTTCCATCTTCCTTCTCTTCTCTCATTTCTTTCTACACAATTATTCATACACATTTCAATCAAAATTGGAAAATGATCACTGCCTATAATACATTTCCTTAATACCTTCCAGTTAATTATTCCCCTAACCTACTTTTTGTTAGAGTTAAATCTAACACCGCTTCTTGACCTGTTCTCATGTCTATTCGTGTACCTCCCCTATAATTCAGACAGATCAAATTCCTCTCATCCATTAATTCTTCAATCACCTGCCCGTTTTTGTCAATTACACTTCCTCCAAGATTATTGTCCATCCCATGATTCTTGACTAGGCTGTATTTCTGAAGTTAGACCATCTCTAACCATTTCCCATGTTAGCCCTTTAATATCCAGGAACCTCTCTGCTGTTCTCACTATTATCTGTATCTTTTCTGTTCTTCTTTCAGTCTGCGCTGAACAATTTATGACCTCTGCCATGAATAACACAAAACTATTTTTACTTACTATCATTGTGTCATCCGATATACTGCTTCTCTTTCCCTCATTTCTGGTTTGATCTCTCCATTCCTCCTTCTCCTCACTCTCTTTCTTTTTCCTTGAATCCACTTTTTTAACTGCTTCCGCATATGACAGCTTATTTCCATCTCTTTCCTTTTGAATTTCTACTGCCCTCTTTCTAACTTCACATCCTCCATATGCCACATTATGGGCCCCACCACAATTACAACATTTTGCTTCCACATTTTCCATACTCATGTTCTTCCCCACAATGTGCACATCTCTTTTTGACTCTGCATACACTTGCAATATGACCATATCTCTGGCAGTTATAACATCTCAGTGGAGCACGCACATATTCTCTCACCTTAAAGCTAACATATCCAATCATCACTTTACTTGGTAACATTCCACTACTTTCAAAGCGCAACATTACAGAAATACTTTCTTCCTTATTACCTTCCCTATTCCTTTGCAATCGCTTTGCTTCAATTACATTTCCTCCTTTTATATTCCTCTTCAGCTCTATCACAGTGACCTCCAATGGTACCCCTGTAATTACTCTGCATATCCATGATTTTCCACCTGTTTGCTTACAACTTGAAATCACTTGTTTACACACAACCTTCATTTTCATCACTTTATCCCTCTGTTCCTCATTATTACATATCACCATCAATGCTCCATCCTGAAGTACTCTTGCACATTTAATCTCTCCTGATTGTTTCCTCAACTCATTTGTTAATTCAATTGGGTTTACTCCTTTTACTCCATGCCCCTCTTTAAATCTCACAATCATTTTTATTTCCTCTCTCCTTCCACTTATTAATTCCCTTTCACTATCCTCATCTATACTTACGGACTCCTCTTCATTATCTTTCTTCCTCTTTTTATTTGTTTTTCCTACACTTTTCATTCTCCCTTCTTCTACCTGTGACCAATCTGTCTCCATTTCATCTTCAATCTCTGAATCATCAATCCTATCTTTTGTTTCTGATCCAACTCCCTCTTTTTTTTTTTCGCGATTTCCCCATCTTTTTCTTCTTCTTAATATTATAACTTCTATGGTTATCAAAACTCAGTATGACTTATTTGAATCACAATTCACTAAACACACTTGCGTGCAGCATAGTAAAATATGGTGGAGAATTGTAGAATGACAGCATTTTGTTCATTTTTATTTTCATGACCGTCAAACGAAGCACATTAGTCGATCGTTAACCAGTAAGATTAGGATGTCTTTTTTTTTTTATACAGGGTTTTAGCTCTATATGTGCGAATAGCAGCGTAAACAACCGACCATGAGGATTCAATCGTCGCATCATGCACCTGCAGTGCTTCTGTAAAAGGAGAAAAACAGAAATTAAGTGCATAAAAGGAATAAAATAAATAGGATCACACAAAATATATAATAGGCTACAATATAATTAACAGATTAACAAAAGGATAAAAAACACTGCAACAAGTATAGGCTACGCTCGTTTTTGTGACACTTTTAATGCATTTTATTTCTATTCTTTATATCTTTGATTTAATCCATCTGATCGCACAGGCACCTCACGCACACACAAACATCATTAGTTCTACCATTGCCTGATATTTCAGCTAGGGTTGCACTGATACCACTTTTTTCAGAACGAGTCCGATACCGATACTTTCATTTTTGGTACTCGCCGATACCGATAACTGTATTTTCACAGCATTTGTCATTTTTTACAAATATTGGGTACAGACACAAAATAATAATAATAATAATAATAATAAGAAGAATCATGTTAGTTGGCTTCATTTAGCAAACAGATATTTCCTTCAATTATTTCCACACTTAATTATACCTGTTAAAATGTATTGTATAAGCTTTGGTTACTTTCACTGTTCACTGTTTAATGGTGCATTAGAGCTGCTCCATTGCAGTAGCTCAATACTGTAATCATAAAACATTTTCCTAAAATAATGCAGGGAACCACATTATATGAGTATGCGCGTAATATTTTGGTGATGTAATTTGCGTCATGCGCACTGTACGCGGACCCTCGCGTACGAATAAAAACCATAATTCTAAACCAAGCTAAACACATGTTTGCATTGGTGCAGAATGAGAGAGACACTTATAGCCTAGCGCATTTCACACAGTCTGCTAGTTTCACTTTTGCTTTAATCGTGTATGCTTGACGTTTAAAATAAATGTTTTTTATAGTGAATGCCCCTATAATTTTTGTTTGTTTTATATTTACGATTTAGTTTTAATCCAAATGCATGCCCTAATGGAGCGAACAGCAATCAAGATCATGCAACAGAAGTGCGCGCTCTCTGACTCTCTTTCTCTCTCTCTCTCTCTCGCTCGCTCTCCTTACCGCCAAATAACTTTAGTAACTTGTGCACTGTTTTGCTTGCTTGCTTTTGACATATCCGACAGAACTACAAACTTTCCAGTGATGTCTGTGAGATAATCACTCGACAAGCTCGCGCATCTGTGCAGCCAATCCACTCAGCGCGCTCTGCTTATCAGCTCGCGCACATCCGCTATACAGGCGTGAATATTGAATGTTTAACATTATATTAATTACTTACATGTACTTCATAGACATCCTTAATCTCTAATAACTTCATTCTACTCTCTGTTGTTCTGTTGTCAGTTTTTCTTTTTCTGGACACC
Source organism: Sinocyclocheilus rhinocerous (assembly GCF_001515625.1). Lineage (NCBI taxonomy): Eukaryota > Metazoa > Chordata > Actinopteri > Cypriniformes > Cyprinidae > Sinocyclocheilus > Sinocyclocheilus rhinocerous. The sequence goes on from NW_015652425.1 coordinate 69,266, forward strand.
GCTCTGTTCACACGCTGTGTAGTATTGGCTTTTGGTATCGGGGCATTTTTACGAGTACGAGTACAGGAGTGCAGTATCGGGCCCGATACCAGTATCGGTATCGGGGCATCCCCAATTTCAGCCATTCATCATCAAACATAAAAGTTACACTGTTTATTTTAAAAGGTCCACTAAAATCAGCGTGCAGTGCCAACCGACCATGAGGATTCAATCGTCGCATCATGCACCTGCAGTGCTTCTGTAAAAGGAGAAAAACAGAAATTAAGTGCATAAAAGGAATAAAATAAATAGGATCACACAAAATATATAATAGGCTACAATATAATTAACAGATTAACAAAAGGATAAAAAACACTGCAACAAGTATAGGCTACGCTCGTTTTTGTGACACTTTTAATGCATTTTATTTCTATTCTTTATATCTTTGATTTAATCCATCTGATCGCACAGGCACCTCACGCACACACAAACATCATTAGTTCTACCATTGCCTGATATTTCAGCTAGGGTTGCACTGATACCACTTTTTTCAGAACGAGTCCGATACCGATACTTTCATTTTTGGTACTCGCCGATACCGATAACTGTATTTTCACAGCATTTGTCATTTTTTACAAATATTGGGTACAGACACAAAATAATAATAATAATAATAATAATAAGAAGAATCATGTTAGTTGGCTTCATTTAGCAAACAGATACTACATTCAGTTATTTCCACACTTTATACCTGTTAAAATGTATTGTATAAGCTTTGGTTACTTTCACTGTTCACTGTTTAATGGTGCATTAGAGCTGCTCCATTGCAGTAGCTCAATACTGTAATCATAAAACATTTTCCTAAAATAATGCAGGGAACCACATTATATGAGTATGCGCGTAATATTTTGGTGATGTAATTTGCGTCATGCGCACTGTACGCGGACCCTCGCGTACGAATAAAAACCATAATTCTAAACCAAGCTAAACACATGTTTGCATTGGTGCAGAATGAGAGAGACACTTATAGCCTAGCGCATTTCACACAGTCTGCTAGTTTCACTTTTGCTTTAATCGTGTATGCTTGACGTTTAAAATAAATGTTTTTTATAGTGAATGCCCCTATAATTTTTGTTTGTTTTATATTTACGATTTAGTTTTAATCCAAATGCATGCCCTAATGGAGCGAACAGCAATCAAGATCATGCAACAGAAGTGCGCGCTCTCTGACTCTCTTTCTCTCTCTCTCTCTCTCGCTCGCTCTCCTTACCGCCAAATAACTTTAGTAACTTGTGCACTGTTTTGCTTGCTTGCTTTTGACATATCCGACAGAACTACAAACTTTCCAGTGATGTCTGTGAGATAATCACTCGACAAGCTCGCGCATCTGTGCAGCCAATCCACTCAGCGCGCTCTGCTTATCAGCTCGCGCACATCCGCTATACAGGCGTGAATATTGAATGTTTAACATTATATTAATTACTTACATGTACTTCATAGACATCCTTAATCTCTAATAACTTCATTCTACTCTCTGTTGTTCTGTTGTCAGTTTTTCTTTTTCTGGACACCGCTCTGTTCACACGCTGTGTAGTATTGGCTTTTGGTATCGGGGCATTTTTACGAGTACGAGTACAGGAGTGCAGTATCGGGCCCGATACCAGTATCGGTATCGGGGCATCCCCAATTTCAGCCATTCATCATCAAACATAAAAGTTACACTGTTTATTTTAAAAGGTCCACTAAAATCAGCGTGCAGTGCCCAAACAAACATTTTTGCGCATGTGAAGGATTTTACATGGATATTAGAACATAAGTGAAGTATAAAGCCATGTCTAGGCTACATAATGAATAATAGCTATGCAAACAAATGTTACAAATATGGCAAAAAATGGAAACATTTGGATTCTTATGGTATGAGACAGGCTCGTGAGCCCAGTGCCCAGGGGCGTAGCCTATATAATCTATATAACCTACCAGTCAACAGTTTTTGAACAGTAAGATTTTTAATGTTTTAGAAAGAAGTCCCTTCTGCTCACCAAGCCTGCATTTATTTGATCGAAAGTACAGCAAAAGCAGTAATGTTGTGAAATATTTTTACTATTTAAAATAACTGCTTTCTATTTGAATATATTTTAAAATGTAATTTGATTGCTGTGATCAAAGCTGAATTTTCAGCATCATTACTCCAGTCTTCAGTTTCACATCCTTCAAAAATCATTCTAATATACTGATTTGCTGCTCAAGAAACCATTTTTAATTATTATTATTATCAATATTTAAAACAGTTGAGTACATTTTTTTTCAGGATTTTTTGATGAATAGAAGGATCCAAAGATCAGCATTTATGTGAAATAAAAAGCTTTTGCAACATTATACACTATACCATTCAAAAGCTTAGAGTCAGTATAA
>NW_015652425.1:71814-72411 GCF_001515625.1 Sinocyclocheilus rhinocerous
CTGTGATCAAAGCTGAATTTTCAGCATCATTACTCCAGTCTTCAGTTTCACATCCTTCAAAAATCATTCTAATATACTGATTTGCTGCTCAAGAAACCATTTTTAATTATTATTATTATCAATATTTAAAACAGTTGAGTACATTTTTTTTCAGGATTTTTTGATGAATAGAAGGATCCAAAGATCAGCATTTATGTGAAATAAAAAGCTTTTGCAACATTATATTACACCATTCAAAAGCTTAGAGTCAGTAATTTTTATTTTTTGGAAAATAAATTATAGAAATTAATACTTTTATTTAGCACGGATGCTTTAAATTGATCAAAAGGGATGATAAAGACATTTACAATGTTACAAAAGATTTCTATTTCAGATAAATGAAGTGAAGTGACGTGGCCAAGTATGGTTACCCATACTCGGAATTAGTGCTCTGCATTTAACCCATCCTAAGTGCACACACACAGCAGTGAACACACACCCGGAGCAGTGGGCAGCGCCCGGGGAGCAGTTGGGGGTTCGGTGCCTTGCTCAAGGGCACCTCAGTCGTGGTATTGAAGGTGGAAGAGAGCGCTGTACATTCACTCCCCCCACCTACAA
>NW_015652425.1:72957-78003 GCF_001515625.1 Sinocyclocheilus rhinocerous
GAGTATGAATGAAACATACACTGCATGAGTGTTTAGCGCTCCGCGATGTTCATCTCGCCTTATTCTGGGTCCGAATAAAACATCAGATCATGCACAGACTATCCTGTCTCTTTGAATTTAAATCTATATTTATTCATACCGGCTTTTGAAAACCTCTATGCAAACATACTTTCCTGAAAAAGTGCGGGGGACGAATTTACGTGATATTAAAAGTGGGGGGGACACCTCCCCCGCGTAATCTACGTCCCTACCAATGCCGTTTCAGTTTTGCTTGACATTTGTATGCTGTTTATAAAGAATGCCACTATAGCCTAATTTGTGTTTTATTTTATAGTTTAATATATAATTTTATAACGAATACGTGTCTTTAGGGGCGTGATATTCAAATGATGATTGTTTTCTGCCGCCACACTCATCAATGTGCGATCATTCGTACAGTGAGATTGACGGCATACGAATGTTTCATGAATCACACGTGAACTCTGTCGTAAGTTGATTTGTGCGCAGTGCACGGATCTGTGCTCGTTTCTATGTTAGATTGATAAATGAGGCCCAATAACTTTATATACGGTGCACTTTTAGATTTAAAACTTTGCAGGATGTTTTCATTCACTTAGAGCTGTGTTACACACTGCATGAAAGGTAATTTTCAAAAAATCCATAATAGGGGCACTTTAAAATCTTTTATGTATTTATAGTTTGAAAGCAAACAAATAACCCTGTTTAGGAAAGGGACATCATACCTTTCAGAAAATATAATTAGCATCTTAATTTTGCAATGAAAACATATTTAACAGTAATAATTCATTACATTTTATATAGCGCTTTTCTAGGCACTCAAAGCGCTTTACATTGTCAGGGGGTATCTCCTCCTGTATAACAGTAATATCTATGTCCATGACAGGGTGGACAATTCTTATGGTTCATGCTTCAAATAATGGCCCATAATTATCTTTAAAAAAATGTGTGGGAGCTCAGCTAATATGTTTATATAGTACTTGAGTGTCTACTATTTATGACATGACAAAGTGAATGGGAAATTAAAACCAAAATTTGTGAGTATTGTGAAGGTTGAAAGGCACTCTATGGTGATATTGACCCATGTACCACAACCAACTCAAGAAGCCATCTTCAGTCTAACTCACTAATAAACAATTATGTCATCATAAAAACATATGTACAATGCCTTGTAATCTGTCGAGTTACAGATAGCAGCCAACAAGTCAACAGCAACATGAGCAAATCGTTTTTGTGTTAATACAGCAGTGGTTCTCAAACTGGGGGTCACGAGAGGGTTTAAAAAAACGAAGTGCCATTTTTTGTGATTATAATAGCCTAAATATTTTTCAGTATTACAAGTAAATACTACAATTAAATATTTTCTGATTTTTAAAGATATTATTGATTAGTTTTTTTTTTTTTAAATGTTAAATAATTTTTCACAACTCGAAGATATGACATCACTGTGCAGCGACTGGCTCACTAGTTATCGCTACAGCGCTCACCTGCACGTGGAAACGGCAACTGCAGAGATGGATAAATTTGTAATTCGCAATTCTAAAAATGTTGAAGAAATTGTGGACAGTTTGCCGGAGTTATCGGAACCGCATACTTCGACTAAGCATAAGAGCAAGACCTCGTCAGACCAAAGTAGAAAACGTTGTAAATATCAAGAATAATTCATAAAGTATGGATTCACTTGCTCTAACATTATTGTCAACAACGATCTGCGAGTAGCTGCATCCACCATCAGGTCACGGATGAAGCTTTTGTGCTGCCAAAAACAAGTACACCCATCCCATTGAATGGTAAACCCAAATTAATTTGATGTATAGTAAATATAGTTAAAAAATTGTGAACGGGTTAAAATATGTTGTTTTGTTTATTGTTTGTGTATGCTTTGGTAGTGGGGGTCATGAGTTCTTGTAGATCTTAAATTAGGAGTTGCTGGCTTAAAAGTTTGAGAACCACTGCAGTAGAACTTAATGGAGCTTTCCAAGCCTCAGACAATATGCCCTCACCTGCACCATGCATCATTATTATTTGGGAGCTACACACCCACGGCCAAAGGTTGCAGCCCAGAAACGTCCTGAGCACACAAGAAAATACAGGCACAGGGCAGTGTTTCTGCAGAAACAAACACACCACCCCACACTTCTATTAGATTAACAGGGATTATTTTTGTACAAGTCTATACTTTATTTTTTGGAAAATTCTGCATGGTGCACCTTTAAAATCATTAACGCTTTGTAAAGTGAACTTTTGGCCACAACTGTTTATGCTTGCCAGCATGGAAAAAAAATGCAAAACACATGCATTGGTACTTACGAGTTTGGCATGTTTTTGAAAACTGATGGGTTATAAGACTGAAATAATATCACAGTTTAACAATAAAAACAAAATAAGACAATTTTTGCACCATCAAATCTCAAATAAATGTATTTTTGTGGCATGGCCCAGAGAAAGTTGTAGTTTGGTTACAAGCAATGAAACCGATGTAACAAGAATTTCTTACAATTTTTGTTTAAGGCCTTTATTATGTAAACAACAGTTGCAAATAAGTTTCCTCAAAAAAAAGTCCACGCAATCAAAGATATGGGGCAAGTTCCAATTATTGCAATAACAAGAGATCAGAATTGTCCACTGTATTCACAAAAAAGTCTAAATATGAAGCAGCTTTGCTGCAATGTGTTGAATGAAGAGAATCTGCTAAACTAAAGATGAAAAACAGTAACAGAGTTCCTATATCACCACAGATCAAAATTCTTTGGATGTGATTGTGATTTGGCCAGGGCAACTGATCTGTCAGTCACTGTCATGTCCTGGTCAACAGACCAGAGTACCAAAAGTACCATGAGTACAGAAAGCCTAGCTGACTCATGAGTCATATCAATCATCATCCTCATCATCTGAGTCCATTACCCGTCGTCGGTTAAACTGGGAACAAAACAGAGACATTCACTGGACACTTATGTTTATAGATTTTTGAAACTTCGATTTTTACAATCTCAAGAACATATTTTTAATATAATCACAAGGTTCTTACTTTTACAGTTGTTTTCTTCTCTGTTTGTTGACTGACTTTCTCCAGGATCTCTATTAGTCCAGCCTCTGTAATCTAAAGATACAACACTCAATGCTATAAATAGCACATTATAAAATTAATAAACACATTTTGAATGATGCTTCATCTGTATTCTTACTTTTCCTCCAAGCTGTCCAAAGCGAGCCATCTGTATCAGGTAATTCTCCACTGCTTTTGCTTTATCTGGCTTTACAAGAGCCAAATTACTCACTAAATAATAATAATAAAAAAAGCAACAACATAGTTACTGTAGATTTTAGTTTTAAAATATTTAAAGGTGCAGTATGGAATATTGACAGCTAGCAGTTGAAATGAGTACTGCATCACAGAATCACTGAGACCAAAACAAAAACAGATATTCCGACACGGAACACATCTCAAACTACAATAACTGGCTGGAGCATTGAAACAAGTAATAACAATTTAGGATGCTTCCTAAATATCTGCAAACATATTAGGATATGTTTATGCTTTAGTACAGTCAAACAAATTACATACAGCATCTTTAAAAGGGTCCACAACAAAAATAAAAATAATTTAATCCTTTACTCATCCTCATGTTTTTCCAAACCCACAAGTCTTGTGTTCATCCTTGGAAAGCAAATCAATGTACATAGAGCACATCAAAAATGGTAAACAGAAGCAGAAACATGTTTGCTTAATGCACAAGAACAAACTAGAGATGTTCTTATGTTTGAGCTTCTGTTAACCATATCTAATGTGAGTATGGTGGAGCTTCTGTTAACCATATGTGACCCTGGACCACAAAACCAGTCATAAGGGTAAATTTAAAAAAAATGTATAGCTGAATAAATCTGAAAGCTGAATAAATAAGCTTTCCAATGGTGTATGGTTTATTAGGATAGGACAATATTTGGCCGAGATACAACTATTTGAATATCTGGAATCTGAGGGTGCAAGAAAAATCAAAATATTGAGAAAATTGCCTTTAAACAGGGTTCCCACTCTTTCATGAACACCAGATTCAAGGACTTTCAAGGACTTTTTAAAGCACCATTTATTTTATATCAAGCACCTATCAAATTCACACCCCAGAATATGTACTGTCATGAAAGACCTTACAGTACTTAACATTTCACTTACACTTAATATTTACATTAACATTTTCAGAGTAATAATATTTTGAATGTGTAGGTTTCATAAATTTAGACCGTTTTGAGCAGATGTGTTCAAAGGAATTTAATGAAATCCATTTAAGTCAGTACTGGTGATAAATAAAAGTAAATTTCTAAAATATTGATAAAATATGCATCAAACTGATTTTTGCTGTAGTTCTTGTACAAGATTTAAATTTGAAAGAATTTCTCAATTTTTAAATTAATAAAAAGTGGTTAAATGTTGTAATAACATGGTAAAACCTGTTAACATTAAAAATTTGCACATTCACTCAAAAGATACATTACTCATTAATAAATAAACTCGTCAAAATAATTTTGTAAATTACTTTTTATTGTAAATCTAATTTTTTCATCTTTGACCTAGGAATGCAGCTCAAACATGCAGCTGCTCAAAACGTCAGTATTTTTTGAAAATATTTCATGAGCATTTTAAACCTTGTACATGTGCAAACCTGCAAAAAAATATATAAAGAAAAGAAATGAAAAAAATAGGACTTTCTATTTGCTTTTAAACTGTAAACGCTTTTCACTAAGCTGTTTTTCCAATTTTTTCAAGTTCTACATTTTCTCCTTAGCTCCATGTTGCAGTAAGTTTTGGGAGTTCATTTTTAGTCCATCTCCTATCCAGAGAAGTGTGTCTTGCAGAAACTAATAAAAATGAGCTCCTAAAACTTTTTTTTTCTGACCCGCTGACCCAATGAGCATTTTGCTGACCAATGTTCATGCCTTAACTTTGAAATTTCTGTATTGCATTAGTTTTTAATATTTCTCATGGGGATTTAATCATTTTTGACTTCTCAGTCTGAGTTAAATCTCTTTTTT
>NW_015652425.1:78563-79767 GCF_001515625.1 Sinocyclocheilus rhinocerous
CTCTTCTATGATGTGTTCCAACAGGTGACGGGAGGGGGCTCATTTGGGAAGGAACAGCGGGAGGACGACAGGCTGAAGCATGGCTGGACCCAGGTCCGGGTCATCGAAGGCAAGGAGGTTCAGCCTGGTCCCCACCCTCTCCCGCATTTCGTCGTGCAAAATGGCCTGCTCTACTGTGTCGCGCAGTGAAGTGGGGAGGAAAAATTATTGCTGGTGGTGCCACGCACAAAGACGGAGACCGTATTGGAGCTGGCCCACTCCCATCCCTTGGCAGAGCATCTCGGGGCCGGGAACACCATCCAGTGGATCCGCGACCGCTTCCACTGGCCGGGCTTGGAGGCCGAAGTGAAGCGGTTCTGCCAAGCCTGCCCGACCTGCCAAGTGACGTCACCCAGGACGCCTCCCCCCAGTCCGCTGATACCGCTGCCCATCATCGAGGTGCCCTTCGAGCGCATCGGGATGGACCTTGTGGGGCCGTTGCCTAAGTCTGCCCGGGGACATGAACACATCCTGGTGATCGTCGATTATGCCACCCGGTACCCCGAGGCAGTTCCCCTCCGAAAAGCCACCGCCAAAGCCATTGCCCAGGAACTCTTTCTGCTCTCCAGCAGAGTCGGCATCCCAGCGGAGATCCTGACCGACCAGGGTACCCCCTTTATGTCCCGGCTAATGGCTGACCTCTGCCGGCTGTTGCGGGTGAAGCAGTTGAGGACCACCGTCTATCATCCCCAGACCGACTGGTCGAACGCTTTAATCAAACGCTCAAGCAGATGTTGAGACAGGTGGTCGCGGAGGACAAACGCGACTGGGACCTGATGCTCCCCTATGTCCTCTTCGGGATCCGCGAAGTTCCGCAGGCCTCAACTGGCTTCACCCCCTTCGAGCTCCTCTTTGGCCGGCAACCCCGCGGCCTCCTGGATGTGGCGAAGGAGGCCTGGGAGCAACAGCCGGCAGCCCATCGCTCTGTAATCGAGCACGTAAAACAGATGAGGGAAAGGATCGACCGGGTCATGCCATTAGTCCGGGAACACTTAACCAAAGCGCAGCAGGCTCAACAGCGCCACTACAACCGGGCAGCCCAACCACGGGAGTTCCAGCCCGGAGAATGAGTCATGGTCCTAGTCCCCAACGCGGCCTGCAAATTCCTGGCCACCTGGCAGGGTCCCTACACAGTGCTGGAAAAGATTGGGCCGGTGACGTACCG
>NW_015652425.1:80199-80575 GCF_001515625.1 Sinocyclocheilus rhinocerous
AATAATCCCGCCCACTCTAAAGCGGTACTGAACTGCAGTGGAAACGCAAACCGAGCCGAGCCGAGCCGTGCAGTGTCGTACCGTACTGAGCCGTGCCGAGCCGAGTCGTACCACGCGGTGAAAAAACGCCATAAGTTGTCACTGAGAAGCTGCAGCCGTGGCCAGGAATGATTTTTGGTGTGCCGGCAGAACAACAACAACAACAACAATGCGCTACATGTTTCTTTTCCCCTAATTTTTTTTCCAATTGACGGAAATCCATCGTAGCGATGGAAAACTTTAATCCCTGCATAAACAAAATTTATTTCAAATTTAATTCAAGCACTTTCAAGGACCTATGTTTGTTTTCAAGTACTTTCCAGGCCTTGAATCCATA
>NW_015652425.1:80695-92157 GCF_001515625.1 Sinocyclocheilus rhinocerous
GATACAACTTTTTGAAAATCTGGAATCTGAGGGTGCTAAAAAATCTAAATATTGAGAAAATCGCCTTTAAAGTTGTCCAAATGAAGTCCTTAGCAATGCATATTACTAGTCAAAAAATTTAGTTTTGATATATTTACGGTAGGAAATTTACAAAATATCTTCATGGAACATGATCTTTACTTAATATCCTAATGATTTTTGGCATTAAAGAAAAATTAATAATTTTGACCCATACAATGTATTGTTGGCTATTGCTACAAATATACCCATGCTACTTATGACTGGTTTTGTGGTCCAGGGTCAAATATCTGCAGTGATCTATGCAAGTGCAGTGGTCAATGTTTCCATGCATGGATACACATAAGTGGTGTGCATGTGCGACCAAAATAATAAATGTGCTGGGTAAATAATTTCAGACCGCTCAAACACTTCATTCATGCTTCACTCTAGGTTTGAAAATTATGAAAATTCATATAAAAGAATTTTTTTTTAAATAAAATGTAAATATTAACTTAATTATAAACTAAAATATTTGTAGTTTTATTTAATACTCAATTTTTATTTTAAAATATAATAGCATTATCATACTTTGTTTTATTATTTTGTTAAAAAACTAAATAAAGTGCAATAATATTATTATTAACTATTTTACTTTGTATAGTTATATTTAACGGGTCACACCATGTGCAGTGTGAGCACCAAACCAAACCTCCAGGGGCCTCATGTATAAAATTTTACATAGATTTCATCCTAAATGTGTGCGTACGCACAAAAGCTAGATTTTGCGTATGTACAAAAGTTTTCAGATTTATAAAGCCATGCATACGCCAGAACCTGCGCAAAATTCCCTTTGTAATAACCAATCAGCGGAAGATTGTGCATACATGAATCTCCACCCCGTCTCCTCCCCGAAATAGCCATTTATGGAGCTTACAACGCCTAGTTTTAATATGCACGTCATCTGCATATCATTTCCATACATATTCCATCCACATGACAACATGTTTAACGCAGTTAAGGGTAGGAATAGGCTACGCTAGGAAAATATGAGATACGGACTATAAATGCGTTTTGAGACATCACTATTCTAATTTATGCAATTTGCCTAAAAGGTAAACATATATTTTAGAATGTTTATAGCCTATATTTTTATGGAAAGAGATAGGCCTTATTTTTTTGCAATGTAAATAGCTGTCTGACTGACCGCGTCAATAACAAAACATTTTGAAAATAAAACGCGCATATCTTACGGTTTCCTTCAAATTCTATGTTTTAAATATGGTGTTTGTCACAATATTGGGAGGCGCACGAAAGGGGTTATCATCACAGTGTTGGGGAGTAACTAGTTACATGTAACGGCTTTACGTAATTTAATTACAAAATAAATGTAACTGTAATCAGTTACAGTTACTAAGAAAAAATGTGTAATTAAATTACAGTCACTTATGAAAATGTTAACGATTACAAAGGGGATTACATTTGAATATTTACACACATCCACATACAGATTTAATTGATTTCTTTCCCAAATTGCACTGATTACTCATAATGACATAATGCGGAATAATGCGATGCGGTAAACACAGACTGGTTCATAGAATCCAGTCATAAAAACAGAATTTCTATTGCCTAACGCGGACGGAATATGCCACATTTTGGACAAATAAATCAAAAGTAGGTCAGTGCACTTGAATCAAAACGCGATATGGACTAGTGTCTGTGAATATGAAGCCGCGAAAAGACAACATATGAATCCTGCACGTTCTGCATGTCTGTGGAAACCAGGCGCGGACTGGCCATCGGGAGAACCGGGACAATTCTTGGTGGCCTTGTGGCCGATTTGGCCTGCTATTTTAATATTATTATTGTATAATTGCCTGCCGAATGTACTAAAGCGATTATTTCCGAATTCGCCATTCGATAATTAAATCTCTAATAAATCATGAATCGGTTAGTCGTGACTGGCAATGCTTCGGCTCGCGTGCTCTCCGCGCCTCCGCCAAACGGTTTGGATCAGAGTAATCAATGCGAGAGAGAGAATGGAGTGGACTGTGGAAGCGCACAGGTGGAGCAGAGAAGCAAAACCACTGTTCAGGGTTTCAAGTGCAGGTCAGTTTCATCTGTAAATATGCAACTGTAGTTTTTTCTTTGTTTACTTAGTTAAGCAGCAGCAGCCCATTGCTCATCAGTCATCACTCAAAATACTGTATAAAGGACATCATTATTATCTATTGCAATGTTACAGTAGCAATTTAGCAGACAAATAATCATATTTTATAATAGGTTTAGGGGGAGCTAGGGCAGACAACAACACAACCCTTACGAAAATGAACAATGATTTTACTGTAAATCCAAAGACAATGGTTATTATTGTTAAACCATGGTAACCACAAATTAACCATGGTTTTTGCTACACTAACCATAGTTTAACCATGAAATTTGTAGTAAAAATAAATACAAATGGTAATCCATTTGCCAAAAAACAAACAAAAAAACCCTGTATTTACTATAATAAAAGCATGGTTAATTTTTGTAAGGGAATAAAATGACTCATGTTCAGTATTAGTATTTTTCTATAAAGATAATGTAGTGATGTACTAATTTTGACATGTAGGCAATTTAGAAAGTATAGTTTTGTTAAATCTTGAGTATTAAAGTCATGTGAGAGATAGATATCAGGGCAAAATAAAGAGACTGAAAAGAAAAATGGAAGTGAAGGTGCAGTTCAGGAGAGAACTTTTAATTATTTTGCATGTCCCCAACCTAAGGATTTAAACCTTTTTTATTACCGCCTATGTTCCAAAGCCATCAAACAAAGTCAAGTTCACAAAAATGATCATTATTATTTGTGCAAAAGTATTTTCTCAGAACATGAGTTTTGCTATTTATAACACAATTTAAAGCGGAATTGTCATGCGCCAAGCAATTCTCGCTGTGATTAAAACATTAAATCGCATACCACAGGAAAATTAAAAAGCAGTACATCCACTGCAAATATTTCTGTTTAAATTAATATAAAAATGTTGTAATTTCTGGATAATAATTTCATGAAATTTCAGTGCTTAACTTCATTATTCAGAGTGTCATATTTAATCTAAACGTGTATGTCAAATGTAAAACAGCCTTTAAAATCATTCTGTTTGCTTCCTTATTTCGCTCATCCCGATATGTGTATGGAAAATTGCGTACGCACATACGCCTAGTTTATTTTTTATAAATCCCGATATGAGCGTGGAAAATTGCGTACGCACATTTCCATGCCCATTTTGTACATACGTAACGTTTATACATCAGGCCCCTGGTGCTCTCATGAAGACGAAAGTCTTATGGGTTTTGAATGACAGCACAGAATAAAATATCTGGTAAGAATAGAGAATAGAGTATCTACAAGCACGCATACATGCAGGGTTGTGGAGTAACGGAATGCATGTAACAGTTACATATTTAAAATACGAAATATGAGTAACATTAAGATGCATTGTGTTGCCTTCTTGAGCATCAGTAAATGTTTAACCAAAAGGAAAATCAAGTCCAATGTTTGGCGGATGTCAACGAAGTCTGTAACAAATTACTTTTAAAACATGTATTTTGTAATCTGTAGTGAAAGACATTTTAAATGTAACCGTCCCAACTAGAGGTCTGCATGAGACTGTTTTTTTAGTCTCACTCCTGCTAGGTTATATTCCGCACCCTCCCGCTCCCACTATATATTCACTCTTTGTTCACCCACTGCCCACTTAGAATAATTTTCTTCCTGACCCGACTGTCCAGAATCTCACATTTAAATTTCCACTACTGAAAAAGAGATAACAAATAAAAATGTGGTCTGCACAAATATTGTATTTGTTATTTTATTCGTCTTGTCAAGATACAAAATTTGTTTAACATTTTGCTGTCAACACAGTAGGAAAAAAAGTCTCGCAGAGAAAACAAAAAAAAATGTAGGTTGAACAAAAAATTTATTTCTTATTTTTATTTGTCTTGTCAAGATACAATTTGTTTAAAATGTTGCTGTCAACAGTAGGAAAAGTATTGCAGAGGAAAATAAATAAATAAATACGACATTTGTCATTTAAAATTATAAGCAAAAGAACAAAATTTGAGTGCAGGCTGTAAAATAAAAATGAGGAAAGTCGGGAACGGGATATTGTTAGACCGCCCTCTCCCGTTCAAATTACACCAGAGTTACCGACCTCTACCATGTTTTATTCAGAAATTTAATCCAGACTCGTAAGAAATCTGGTCGGGTCCCACGGTTCCCCCAGGAGAACCACGGGAATGCAGACCTCTAGTCCCAACCCTGCTTACATGACAATACTAGTGATAGCTTGCCAAAGGTTTGTAACTGAACTTACACCTGGCACGGGCAGACTGATCCAAGACTTGAGCCAATATAGAGTTTCTCATCTCCGTCTCTCTGTGAAAGGTACAATGACAATAAAACTGTTCAGACATAATCCGTCTAGACAACAATTAAGCAATGAAAGAAACATTTTGTGAAATTACGTAATAGAGTGAAAATGGCCCAAATGATCTGAATTCCTCTAAATAAATGTGTTTCATTTGAATGAATGTTGCCTTTCATAAAGCAGTAAGTTAGTGTTGAATTTAATTTTAATAAAACGTGTTACATTTTGTTACATAAACAGATATTTTAAATATTTAAAGAGCATGATCAACATTGGGTAACAGAAATACATAATACTTTTCAAAGACCAATAACTTTTAATTGAATGCATCAGAAAACTTTTGTTTGTTATTATTGTTTGATGTACCTCTGGTTGGCCTCCTGCTGCCCCTGCTGGTCACTAGAAGGTTCCTAAAAGGAGATATGTAAAATTCATATGCATTATCCCTTTAGGGGTCCAAGCATCTAATTCCAAATGTCTTCTTCTTTCCTGCCCTAAATGTGTCCGTACTTCAGAAACCGTAAGTCGTAGAGACACTAAACTATAGAACTAGATGCCATTTGCATTTTGGTTCATATCTCTGGAATCGTACAGGCTAGCTTCAGATTTGTTTTCCTCTGAGGGGGCATTTACATTCTAAATTTTCAGCTAAAAACAGAAAAAAAAGGGGTATGCATTTTGCCAGTTCATATACACGACAAGTGTTTTGGGGGCCTGAAAATGCAAACTTTTGCAGAAAAGGGTTTAAAATTGCAAGTTTTTGGAAACAATACCATTATGGTTTTCGTGGAAACTATCAAAACATGTGCATTACGTGTTCAGTCTATAGGAATGTGTGAGATTCTTTACAAAGTTACATCCCCAACTACTGGCCCGGCATGCAGAACAGCATTTTTAGTATTTTTCGTGGATCTTGTGTGAAGGGGATTGTTTTGACAAATGTCTGTATGTGAAACTTTTCAAAAACACAAGAGAAAACCTTTACTTTTGTAGTAATCATGGGCTATATTGGGGGTGGGGTTCAAACCCCTTTTACGCTGTTTATTTAATCTTCAACAAACTTTGTACAAAGCAGACTATGCTGGCAAAAAGTTGTCAACTTTTTTATATGTCAAAGCATTAGCAAATTAAACTGTCTGGTATTATGCATTTTAATTAATTTAACTATATCTCCAAAACGCAAAGTCGGACCTTCTGCCCCTGGGGGTGTAGTTTGAAGACTGTGCGCAGAAAAAATGCACATAAAATTGCTGTTTAATAAAGTTCAATAAAATCTAATATGATCAGTTTTAATACACATTATATTATACATATGATATTGAAAACAAGCCAGACATGACAGAATGTATCTGTGCCCAATTAAAATGAAGAGACAACTATGTCTATTTTAAGAAAGTACATATTTAGTAACTTACTTAAATAGAGACACTTAAAGATTCGTTATTATGTTTGAAAAAAGACAGCCATTGTATCTTCTACATTTATTTATAGATTAATATGTTTTTAGAATAAACATTTCAGCTAGCTTCAGTTCCGTTAACTCTTCAAATATATACTAAAATCATAAATACAACTCTTTCTTACTGAACTTATAATCATTATGAAGCTCTGGAGCCCATTAAAGTCCCAAAACATTAGCCTGTAATGACATTTCACTTTTTGTTTTGTTGTCGGCTCACTAATCAGCAGCTCGAGAGCGAGACGTAAATATATTATAGAGGACGTTTAGATGGATTTTTAGGGCGGTCTAGGCAACAATAAACGCAAATGGCGAAAATAGATTTGAACAGTTGTGTACAGTTCAACATACGTCTAAAAATTGCGATACTATTAACTATATTTTGCTCGTTTCTTTCTCCGTTTCTCTTACCCCACGTTTCGCCTGCAGTTCTGCCATACGTTGCCGCCTAATGGCTTCCAATTCTTCATCAGCCATGATTTTTAAAGACAGAGCAAGCTTTCAGAGAGAAATACGACACTGTTAGTGTGCGTGTTCTGCTTCTGCATAGAGAGATACAGCGAGTGAAGCGATCTTCTTCTTCTTCTTCTTTAGTTTTTTGGCGCATAACAAACTAAATGTATAGCGCCACCTACAGTACGTTGCTTCTTCTTCTTCTTCTTCTGGTTTTATGGCGGGTTGCGAACCAACTTCATAGGTGCATACCGCCACCTACTGTGATGGAGTGTGAAGAGAATGTACCATTTCTCATCTAAATCTTAAATTCTGTTCATTATTCCACAATTATTAAGAAATCTCATGATTGCACTTATTTGTTTTCCTGCATTTGGACCAACATTCAGAATACTACTTAATGAAAATTCTTTAACTCCTAAGGATTGTAATTCATCTTTAAGTCGATCCCTTTCTCTTTCATATGCTGTACATATCATCATAACGTGTTCCACTGATTCCTCTGTTAAACAAACATTACATAGACCAGTATTATGTTTCCCTATAATGTATAGTGTTTGGTTAAGATTTTTGATTGATCCCTTATATTGAACCTTGTTCCAGCCCCATCATTTATGCACACTAAAAAATTATCCTCCATAAATTCTTCCACCACTGTGCCATTTTTATCTGTATTTGAGCTTCCCCATGTAACACTATGTGCATTAAAATCCCCATACCATATTACTATACCTTTTCCTTTACTCCAAATTTGGCTTAATTCTAACAAGGATAACTGTCCACAGGGATTATAATAATTTATTATTGTTAGTTTTCCTATTGAAGTCCAAACCTCCACCTTAATGCTTTCCTCTTGTGTATCTATATTTACTTCCCTATATGCCACCCCTTTCTTCACAAATATTGCACAACCCCCACTTTTCTCTTTTCCCATTCCTATTTGATGTCAACCGTTTATCCTCTGTTACCTTTATACCTGTAATCTGATTTCTTAGTACCTCATCAGTTAGTGACAATGGAACCCCATATATCACCCCTTTAATTCCGTTCTCTTCACCTGGCACATTGCATTTCACTCCTATTCCTCCCAATTCTTTTATCTTAATAGCCATCTCTTGTTGCTTTTTGTTCAAACAGAACACAAGCACTCGATTGTTTGATAGGTATTTTGCAGATTTAATGTTTCCAAATGCTTTTTTGAGAACCTTGGTTAATCGCATAGGATTACTCATTTCTCCCATTGTTGCGAATGTAAACATAACCTTGTACTCATCCTCCGTCCGCATTGTTTTACTCCTTCCTCCTTCTCCCCCGATTTCTTCCGAATCTGAGCCTCTGTCTTTCCGTTTCTGAGATGTCAGCTCTACCTGATTCCACTCTCCACAATTCAAATCTGCAAAATCATCTTCTTCTTCTATGCTACTTCCATCATTCTCTTCATTCACTCCACAGTCGTCGCCAAACCCGCCACGGCATCTTTCCTTCGCCTTTCCTTCCTCTTCCGCCCAATTTTCCCTGTGTAAAGTCGTGAGGACAGCGCTGGGCCACGTATATCAGGCGCCGACCTTCCTTTAGCCGACGTGGAACCCTGCTTCTTCTTCTTCTTCTTTTGGAGTTTTATGGTCCAGTACGTTGCTGTTGTGCAGTCATGTTATCTATTATCGTCAAAATGACTTATGAACATAACAAAAAGTCTTGGGGTTCTACTGGGTATTGTAGTTTTCGGCAAAATAATTATAAAAGTTCGACTAGTTTCCGCGAATCGGTTCTTTTAAACAGTTTGGTTCAATATCTTCACGTGGTCCTTTATATCCAAGCATATTACACGCTTCATTTTCCTGTGAAGACACGTAGGCGCACACTGTTACTATATCTTTATTAAACTCATATCCTAACAAGTACCCCAAATCCCTTTCCCTTTTTATTTAAGTATGTTATTAATTCCTTTCTTTCTTCGTCATATTTTTTACAATCGTATATTACATGCTCTACTGTTTATTTTCCCCCACAATACTCACATAAACCATTATCATGTACTCCAGTAATAAATAGTGATGCATTCAGTCCTGTGTGTCCAAGTCTCATCCTTGTTATAATGACTTGTTCCCTCCTGTTTCTACCACTAATGTTACTACATTCTATATTTGCAATCTGATATCTTTCTGCTAGTTGATTAATATTCCATCCAAAACCCTTCCCTTTTTCCTTTGTATATTCCCAACAATTATTCAATACATCTTTAGAAATATGTTCTACAGCATGACTCTTCATTGACGTCCAATATACTAGGGACAATTTTACTCTACGTAAACTTAATTACTTAAACTTAAACTAAAATTATATATAACAATTGATTCTTCTTGATAAAACAATTCCACCACCACACATTCTATATCCATTACCTCTTTTATTTCCCTATATACAGTTCCTTCTTTTAAAAATGTAACTACTCCACCCCCTGGTGACCCCTCTCTATCTTTCCGGACAGAACTATATCCTGGTAATACAAATTGAATATTTGGCTTGAGCCATGATTCTTGAAAACAAATAACAGTTGGTTTATATTCTAAATCTAAAACAAACTTTTTAAACTCTTGTCCATTTGCTACAAGGCTCCTTGCATTCCATTGCATAAAGCTTATCCCCATATATCTATTCAGATACCTGGGAAGTTTCTACTGAAGCTGCTCGAGTGAGGATATCATGTATCATGTTTGCTGAAATTCCATAGATACCTAGAAACTCTGATGCAGCTTCTAGGATTGTCTTGATCTTGGCTGATCTACTTGGCAACATAGCTGTTACATTAATCACCTTGACAAGAAAGGCTAAAAAATTCTCTTTTGTCATTATTAAAGAATTCTCTTTTAGGACACACTGATGTTTACATTGTGACTCTTTTGTATGTTCCTTGAATCTTGTTTGATTTTTCCACTAGTCTCTTCCCTCCTGACCTTGCTACATACCTTCACTGCTTCAGCATAGGTACGTTATGCACAGCCTTGTATTTCTGGGTTTCTCTTGCTTTAACTTGTACCTCACATTCTTAGTCACAGTTACAGCATTTTATACCATTTGTCTCTGAACATTTGTCATAATCATGTTCTCCCCCACATGCAGCCACATGTCCCATTCGTTGGCATTTAAAACACCTCAAAGGCATTGGAACATACACCCTCACTGGATAGCTTATATATCCCATTTGTACTTTTTCCGGAATTTTTCCGTCAAAACTTAACAAAACACTCAAACTTTCCTGTCGTTGTCCATCGTTTTTCTTATACAGTCTCTTTACGTTAACTATTTTACCTCCCTTAATGTTTTCTTGGATTTCATCAGAGGTTATATATGTTGGAATTCCATATATTACTCCCTTTTCATACTTATTTACTCCAATTTCTTTAGCAGTGATCTTTTCTCCATTCATTTCTTTCATATTAAGTAATTTGTTTTTTTGTCCAACATCCTTCACTATTATCAAAACTCTCCCTTGTCCCAGGCATTTAGCTAAGACAACTGCTCCAACTGTTTTGTCTATTGCTTTGGATAATCCTATGGGATGCAAATGTTTCCCTGAAATCTTTTCAAATGTCATCATAACTTTAAATCCATTATCTCTATGATTCTGAACTTGATCTTCTCTCGAAATTTGCTGATGTGTTTTGGGCTTTTCTTTAAATGTATCTTGAATACCTAAAATCCTTACGTTGCCATCTTCCTGTTTCTTATTAATTTTCTTGCGTTTTTTATTTTTATTTCTTGGTAATACCTCCGTAAATACTATGCTTTCCTCCATTAACGATTCCTCTGAGTCTTCATCCATTACTGCACAACAGCAACATTTAGTTTCCACTCTGCTACGATCGCTCCTTGATGCACAAAATCTCAAACTGCCGACCAACCCCCGGTGCGTTCCAAACGGGATATATCCCCCTCCGAAGGGCACTTCAGTGTGAAAACAATCATGGCCGCCATATGGAAGGGTCGTTCCAAACCGAAGTGCTCAAAACTGGCCACTTCAAAGGGCCCTTCGGAATGAAGGATTTCGAAGAGTACAACTGATGGACACTTTGGGCTCCCATGATCCTTTGCGCAGATTCTTTGCATGATGACGGCGCCGCCGTGTGGGCACGTGATGATGACGCAGAAGGGCACTTCAAGAAACAGTTGTTTGGTCCCCTACACCCTTCAACCCTTCGAAGCTCTCACTCCGGAGGGCAAACCCTTTGAAGGGATTAGGGCATAGGGATGAGCCCTTCCGAATGGAACGCAGGGCCCGTCAGCACTCGATCCGTGAAGCTATGTTGGTTCTAGGTTGTGTTAATCAAAACCAGAGTGATCGAACCTCACTCCTTCTTCTTCTTCTTCTTCTGTGGGTTTAATGGCGAGTTGCATACCAGCTTTTAGACGCATATCGCCACCTCCTGTGCTGAAGTGTGAAGTGATTTCACTATTTTTGATGAATTTTAAAACAGCTTTTATAATTTTACCTGATCCTTGATTTGTATTTAATACATTTCTGATTGTAAATTCTTTGCATCCCATGTTGTAGAGTTCTCTTAATAATTAATTTCTTCTTCTTTTTCTTCTTCTTGTTTTATGGCAGGTGGCATCAAACCTTAAAGTGCATTACTGCCACCTACTATACTGGAGTGTGGACCAGAGTGACGAACATAACTTTATATATAAACAATAATAAAAAAATTGTAAACTTTATATTTTATTTATTAACCCAGTTTCCCTCAAAAATACAATAAAAGAATTTCCTGTTTGACCGAGTATTTGCTTTGCATCTAGTATCTTCTGTGGTGTCCTTCTGAATATTTCTCTTTCTGTAATATATTTTTGGCAGTGACATAGTACATGCTCTACTGATTCCTCCTCCTGACCACACTCACACAGACCTGTTGGATGTTTTCCAATGAGATGTAATGTCTTATTTAGTCTTGTGTGACCCAGTCTTAACCTTGATATTATATTTTCCTCCTTGGTACATCGCCCTGTCATCCTCATCCTTCCCACTTCCTTCTGGATGGTATAATAAGTCTGCCTGTACTTCCCTTGTTACATTTATCTTGCCATTTGCTGATGATTTTACTTTTAATTATTGTCTTTATTTCTGTTTTGCTAAATAAAATGTC
>NW_015652425.1:92187-94386 GCF_001515625.1 Sinocyclocheilus rhinocerous
AAAAAAATTATAATAATTTTTATTTAAAAAAAAAACATTATTAATAATAAAAATAACTATTATACTATTATTTATTAACCCAGTTTCCCTCAAGAATAAAACTAAAGAATTATAATTTCCTGTTTGACCGAGTATTTGCTTTGCATCTAGTATCTCCTGTGGTGTCCTTCTGAATATTTCTCTTTCTGTAATATATTTTTGGCAGTGACATAGTACATGCTCTACTGATTCCTCCTCCTGACCACACTCACACAGACCTGTTGGATGTTTTCCAATGAGATGTAATGTCTTATTTAGTCTTGTGTGACCCAGTCTTAACCTTGATATTATATTTTCCTCCTTGGTACATCGCCCTGTCATCCTCATCCTTCCCACTTCCTTCTGGATGGTATAATAAGTCTGCCTGTACTTCCCTTGTTACATTTATCTTGCCATTTGCTGATGATTTTACTTTTAATTATTGTCTTTATTTCTGTTTTGCTAAATAACATGTCCATTGTATTTTCCTGCCTGATTGCTTCCTTTGCTAATGAATCTGCTATTTCATTGCCTTTAACTCCCCTGTCAGCTTTAACCCACATAAATGTAACCATAAGAGTTTCATATATTTCATTAAATATGTCTTGCCTACTCCTGGATGAAAATGACCGTAAAGATAATAACGCTGAACTTGAATCTGAGCACAGAATAACTTTGTTTAGTATAACTTGTTCTACCCAGTGCAGAGCTGTTGCAATTGCTATTAACCCCTTAACTGTCACCGTCCCAGTTTTCTTCAATATATTATAATTAAATCCTAATCTAAATATGACAAACTATATATCGTTGGAAAGGTCTAAGACTCCTAAATAGATATTCTACCACTGTTTGTTGTTAAAAATTATGTAGGAGCAGTAATAGATTAATTTATGACAAGAGTGCACCTCAAAACATATACACCATAAGAGGAGCTCTGACCTTTTGTCACAAAAATTCTATTTTTTTCCCTATCACATTTTAGTAATCATCATATATTATATATCATTTGAAAGCTTAAAATTTTAAAATTCATCTTGTGAAAACCGTTTTGAAATCGGACATTACCATAGAAATGGACCTTAAAATCTTTTAGCGGGCTCCTCCCCCTTAGTGCGGGTGTCATATTACAAAATGTATTAGGGTCTTTTGGAATCAAAACCTTTTAGAATCTTGACAAAATACATATCGACGGAAAGGTCTGGTGCAGCAGGCGCAATGATATTACGCAGCGCCTGAAAATAGTCCCAGCTAGGTAACTTCCAATAAGGGAATGAGAGTAGCCATATCAGCCTACAAAATCGCAACTTTTCATTTTCCGTCGGTCTTAGTACACGATGTACACGATGTAAAGTCAAGTTTTAAATAGGAAAAATATAGAAACTCTTTGGTCATTTTTGAGCGAGATGCTAACGGTCTAATCAGATTCAATGATCTATGCTAAGCTAAGCTAAAAGTGCTACCGCCAGACCCGGAGATCGGCTGAAAGGATTCGAAAACGGTAAAACTCAACTGTTTAACTCTAGGGGAGATGGAAAAATAGTGGAGTGTTCCTTTAAGCAATTTTCAGCTAAACTCCCACAACCTCATAGCAACTCCCTAACAACAGCGCAAAAGATCCTAGCAACACAGAACACCCTTGTGATCACATGCAAAGTGATAACGCTCAAAATATCCTAGCAAAAACCTAGTAAATCTTAGTGACCACATTGCAACACCCCGCCAACCGCTCAGAACACTGTAATAAGTGCATAGCAATGTGTTAAAAACCACTCATAACATCTTAGCAGCCACTTAGCAACACCCTAGTAGCCACATTGTAATGTGATTATGATATAACACCAGTAAAAGCATAGTAACACCTTGGCAAACACCCTAGCATTGTGGGTTGGGTTTTCTCTGGAAACACCATCAGTTTCTACTCACTGGGTCATATTCATATTCATTATCTTTTGCTTCTGTTTTTCTCTCTTCAGCTCACATTTACTGTGTCCACCACCTATAACTTTGCAGTTCTGCGGTATCTGGGGAGGAAAGGCATCAGTCCACGCTGTTAGCGTCTGTTCTGTCCTGCTGTCCTTCTACGGTCAATAACAGCACCATATTGGAGCACTTTAGAAATTCTCATCTTCTTCTTTTCCACAACACAACACAATTTCCTGACTCTCTTGTAGATTTTTTTTT
>NW_015652425.1:94999-96460 GCF_001515625.1 Sinocyclocheilus rhinocerous
TATGGCGGGTGGCATCCAACGTTAAGGTGCATTACCGCCACCTACTATACTGGAGTGTGGACCAGAGTGACTAACAGAACTTTATATATAAAAAAATAATAATAATTTTTATTAAAAAAAAACACTACAAAATAAAAAAAAACATTATTAATAATAAAAACTATTATACTTTATATTCTATTTATTAACCCAGTTTCCCTCAAGAATAAAACTAAAGAATTATAATTTCCTGTTTGACCGAGTATTTGCTTTGCATCTAGTATCTCCTGTGGTGTCCTTCTGAATATTTCTCTTTCTGTAATATATTTTTGGCAGTGACATAGTACATGCTCTACTGATTCCTCCTCCTGACCACACTCACACAGACCTGTTGGATGTTTTCCAATGAGATGTAATGTCTTATTTAGTCTTGTGTGACCCAGTCTTAACCTTGATATTATATTTTCCTCCTTGGTACATCGCCCTGTCATCCTCATCCTTCCCACTTCCTTCTGGATGGTATAATAAGTCTGCCTGTACTTCCCTTGTTACATTTATCTTGCCATTTGCTGATGATTTTACTTTTAATTATTGTCTTTATTTCTGTTTTGCTAAATAACATGTCCATTGTATTTTCCTGCCTGATTGCTTCCTTTGCTAATGAATCTGCTATTTCATTGCCTTTAACTCCCCTGTCAGCTTTAACCCACATAAATGTAACCATAAGAGTTTCATATATTTCATTAAATATGTCTTGCCTACTCCTGGATGAAAATGACCGTAAAGATAATAACGCTGAACTTGAATCTGAGCACAGAATAACTTTGTTTAGTATAACTTGTTCTACCCAGTGCAGAGCTGTTGCAATTGCTATTAACCCCTTAACTGTCACCGTCCCAGTTTTCTTCAATATATTATAATTAAATCCTAATCTAAATATGACAAACTATATATCGTTGGAAAGGTCTAAGACTCCTAAATAGATATTCTACCACTGTTTGTTGTTAAAAATTATGTAGGAGCAGTAATAGATTAATTTATGACAAGAGTGCACCTCAAAACATATACACCATAAGAGGAGCTCTGACCTTTTGTCACAAAAATTCTATTTTTTTCCCTATCACATTTTAGTAATCATCATATATTATATATCATTTGAAAGCTTAAAATTTTAAAATTCAT
Source organism: Sinocyclocheilus rhinocerous (assembly GCF_001515625.1). NCBI lineage: Eukaryota > Metazoa > Chordata > Actinopteri > Cypriniformes > Cyprinidae > Sinocyclocheilus > Sinocyclocheilus rhinocerous. Next base: position 96,161 of record NW_015652425.1, read on the forward strand.
CTTGTGAAAACCGTTTTGAAATCGGACATTACCATAGAAATGGACCTTAAAATCTTTTAGCGGGCTCCTCCCCCTTAGTGCGGGTGTCATATTACAAAATGTATTAGGGTCTTTTGGAATCAAAACCTTTTAGAATCTTGACAAAATACATATCGACGGAAAGGTCTGGTGCAGCAGGCGCAATGATATTACGCAGCGCCTGAAAATAGTCCCAGCTAGGTAACTTCCAATAAGCCTATTATCAGGCGCTGCGTAATATCATTGCGCCTGCTGCACCCATGGTACGGCAGCAAAGTTCCT
>NW_015652425.1:99501-102986 GCF_001515625.1 Sinocyclocheilus rhinocerous
CTCTTTGGTCATTTTTGAGCGAGATGCTAACGGTCTAATCAGATTCAATGATCTATGCTAAGCTAAGCTAAAAGTGCTACCGCCAGACCCGGAGATCGGCTGAAAGGATTCGAAAACGGTAAAACTCAACTGTTTAACTCTAAGGGAATTGGAAAATGAGGCTTTTTTTTTTTTAAATAGTGGAGTGTTCCTTTAAAAAGAGACCAACCTGTGTCTGTATTCAAAAGCGTTGATGAATTATAAAAATTTAAGTTTGAATAGTGCACTTTCAAGTTTATGTTCAAAAAGGGGGGGTGACAGTTATTAACTCAACTGTATAAACTGCCAGGTGATCTGATGTTCTCCTATTGATAGATACTTGTAAAGATGGAATGGTAAATGCATATGCTGTTCGTCCGGTTCGCGAACGAATCGTTTCTGTATATATTGCAGAGAAATAATATGAATCTCAATCTGTGCCTGTGCATTCATTTTCTCCACAGAAGAAACACCCCACTCGTCTAGAGAGGTACACGCAACTTACTTCAGCAGCCCTCAAAAGGAAGTCATCCACTGAAGGTTCTTTGGCCCCACCCTCCAAACAAACCAAGCTGTGGGAGACTCGAAGAGTGTCCCAGGCAAGTGTGGATAAAGTAGTCCTCCAATTCGTTGTCCAAGGCTTGCACCCACCACACATTGTTCAGCAACAGGGCTTCATTGATCTTGTGCAACATCTTCAGCCAAATACAAATGTCATGACACGCAATACTGTTGTAAACAAAGTCACAAAGGCTTCTGTTGAAATGAAAAGAAAACTGAAAGCTGCCCTTAGTGAAATTGAGTTCATAGCAACAACAACAGACTGCTGGACGGCACACAGTCGCGGTTTCATTGGTGTCACTGCGCACTGGTTTAACCCCCAGACCATGCAGAGATCCTGTGCTGGCCTGGCATGCAATCAACTTAAAGGGTCCCATAACTTTTCTGCCCTGGCTGGTGCCCTAAATGATATTCACACAGAATACAATATCAGAGAGAAGATCGTTCGCACAACAACTGACAACGGATCAAACTTCCTGAAAGCCTTCAGAGTTTATGGGCAGACTGACGAGAACAACAATCCTGAACCTGTAGGAGAGGGTGATGGAGAAGAGGATGATGGTGGCCAAAATGATGATTACGATGAAGAAGAGGAAAGCGTTGAGGGTGTTGAATTTGTTGATGCCGGAGCCCTGTTGGATGAAGATGACTACTTGGAACACCAGCTACCCAAGCACCATCGCTGCGCCTGCCACCTCCTCAATTTAGTGTCCACAGTTGATGCTTCAAAAGCAGAGGTCAACCCAGTGTACAAGCGCGTCAAGGTCCACATTTGCCAAATGCTCTAGCCTGTGGAACAAAAGTTCAAGATCAACCACCGCATCTGAAGTAATTGAAGACCACTGCAAACTCCAACTCTTAAGGCCTGTTGCTACAAGGTGGAATTCACTCTTCTCAGCTGTAGAAAGAATAGTGAGAATAACAAGAGAACAAGGCGAAGGAGCCCTTGCAGCTGTCTGCAGTGAACTAGATACACCTAAGTAAGTGCTTGTTTTTCTGCCTTTCAGTTAATGAAGTGATTAACAATAGATTAAGTTTTATACTTTGAATAATGTAGATGTAGAACACATGTATGCACTATGCCAATATACAGTCCCCATATTTACTATGGATGTGATTTGTTGCAACACAACTACATTTATAAAAGTCTCAGACACAATCTGTATTGTTAAAAGCGCTATATAAATAAAGGCAACTTGACTTGACTTTTCTCACAAAATTAACGATGCAGCATGTCTGATACAAACACAGAGCCGTTTCTCCTGGCTTTTAGCAGCGCATGAGATCTTGTGATATTACTCCTTGAGCTGAAAAGTGGTCTCGCGATATCAGTATAAAGTTGAGTTTGTTGTGAAATCTTTGATAGTGCTTGCATTAAATTGTTTGGTCTTTTATTGCATGTGCTGTTTGTTTGTGTCAGTGTTGTGGACTTGTGTTTCCTTGTTTTACCCCTGCCTTAGTTCCTGTTTCCCTTTTTTGGTCATGTTTCCTGTTTCTGTCCTCATTGTGTTAATTTGTATCCAGTTGTGTCTGATTAATTATCTCATTTGCCCCTAGCATTTAAACCCTGTGTTTCCCTGAGTCTCTGTCGGCTGTTATATGCCATCTCCCCATGCACTCCGTGTGATTCCTCGTTTGATTCCTGTGAATGATTAAAGACTGTTATATTGTAATACTCCTGCGTCTCCTCGTTCCTTGCTCCTGTGTGAGATCGTGACAGAACAGCCGACCGTGACAGTAAGCGGCGCCCCTTCTACCCGTGTTTGTTTTTCGTTTTTTGTGTTTTTTCGTTCGTTTCTCCTCGCTGGAGAACGATGTTCATCGCCGTGGCTCAGGCAAGCCGCGACCCTATCATCTACGCGAGGGCCTTCGTGCCGCTCGCCCTCGCCAGCTCCCTCGATGGGGAAACCCTCTTGACTCCGGCTTTGGATAACATACCGTCTGTCCATGGAGCTCCCAGACACCAACAACCTTGACTGGAAGGAGGCGGTCATCCAGTGTCTGGAGAGCCTCCGATCCCGATCCGGAACCCCTCCGCCGGCCGTTCCACAGTCAAGCCTATGTCCGATGTCAACGTGCGCCGATGTCAAGCCTGCCGGCTGCGGCTCACACAAGCCTGCCGGCTGTTCAGCACTCAAGCCTGCCGGCCGCTCCGATGCCAAGCCCGCCGGCCGTTCAGCACCCAAGCCCGCTGGCCGCGCCAATGTCAAGCCCGCCGGCCGCCCAATTCGCCCGTAACCAAGGGAGGAGGATGAGGAGGAAAAGATGGTTCACAGCCCTCATCCCAGCCCCAAAGCTCGCTCCAGTGTCGGCTCCAGCCCCAGAGCTCGCTCCAGTGTCGGCTCCAGCCCCAGAGCTCCAGTGTCGGCCCCAGCCCCAGAGCTCGCTCCAGTGTCAGCTCCAGCCCCCGAGTTCAGCCCAGTGAGGGCTTCTGATCCCCCGTTGAGCCCAGGGAGGGCTCCTGTTCACGAGTTTAGCCCACGGAGGGCTCCTGTTCCCGAGTTTAGCCCAGGGAGGGCTCCTGTCTCCGAGTTTAGCCCAGTGAGGGCTCCTGTCCCCGAGTTTAGCCCAGAGAAGGCTCCAGTCCCCGAGTTTAGCCCAGAGAAGGCTCCAATCCCCAAATATAGCACAGAAAGGGCTCTAGTTCCTATGTCCAGCCCAAGGAGAGCTCCAGTATGGGCCCATCCGTAGTGGCCGGGCCGAGTGGCGAGGCCACGGAGGCCGTCCGGCCATGGCGTCCTGAGTACCCTGTTCCGCCATGGCTCCCTGAACTCTCCGCTCCGCCATGGCTTCCTAGTCTGCCTGTTCCGCCATGGCCTCCTGAACTGTATGCTCCACCATGGCCTCCTGAGTTCACTGCTCCGCCATGGCCTCCTGTACTGTCGGCTCCGCCATGGCACCCTGAA
>NW_015652425.1:103164-108451 GCF_001515625.1 Sinocyclocheilus rhinocerous
ACTGCCTGATCCGCCAGGGCTCCTGGGACTGCCTGTCCCGCCATGGCCCCCTGATCCACCCTGGAGGCCTCCTGTGTCTCCGTCCTGTACCAGCCTCCAGGGCACCCACCCCCCCTCCCCGGTGGGGGGAGTAATGTCAGTGTTGTGGACTTGTGTTTCCTTGTTTTACCCCTGTCTTAGTTCCTGTTTCCCTTTTTTGGTCATGTTTCTGTCTTCATTGTGTTAATTTGTATCCAGCTGTGTCTGATTAATTATCTCATTTGCCCCTAGCATTTAAACCCTGTGTTTCCCTGAGTCTGTGTCAGCTGTTATATGTCTTCCTTGAGGTCCTGTGATTACCCCGTTGCTTGTTCCATTAAATTCCATGTTGAAGTATTCTCCTAAAATAAAAGTTTAAACGCTCGCTCCGAGTTTGTATGTGACCAAATATTAAAATTATATGGATTGAAATGCCGTTGAATCAGCAGATGGGAGTTTTACTTACTCAAAAATGTTCTGAGGGCAGAAAGGAAAATGATTGGTTTACAGATTCAGCCAATGAAATTGAAGCAGAGGCAGGGTCATGAAATTTGGACGTGTGGAGGCCGGGAATGCTTCAGACAGATACGTCACGTTATAAAAATCTATTTGTGAACAGAGTATTTGTAATGAGTCCACTGAAGGCGAGTAGTAGATGAACCAACTTCCAAATTTCCAAACTGCAATGGCACCTACCATCAATTATTCAATAAGTACCTTGGTCCATGTTTATACATATTGTAATACTCCTGCGTCTCCTCGTTCCTGTGTGAGATCGTGACCGTTTGGGTTTAATTTGGGAATGCATATAAAGTCTGACACGTTATCATTTACAAGCATGGAGCGCCTCTCCATCTCAGCAGCACGGTCCACAAACTCGTCCTCTGCATATGCTGTGAGTTTGGGTTGCTTAACGCTCATCTGGGAAAACAGTGCGTGTTATCTCACTAGATTTATAACGTTAATCATTTATAAAACTACGCCAACACAGGAGAAAACATCAACATATTTCTATAGGCCTATGCTATTTGTTGTACATTGCAACTTCAAAATAAAAGTTTAAACGCTCGCTCCGAGTTTGTATGTGACCAAATATTAAAATTATATGGATTGAAATGCCGTTGAATCAGCAGATGGGAGTTTTACTTACTCAAAAATGTTCTGAGGGCAGAAAGGAAAATGATTGGTTTACAGATTCAGCCAATGAAATTGAAGCAGAGGCAGGGTCATGAAATTTGGACGTTTGGAGGCCGGGAATGCTTCAGACAGATACGTCACGTTATAAAAATCTATTTGTGAACAGAGTATTTGTAATGAGTCCACTGAAGGCGAGTAGTAGATGAACCAACTTCCAAATTTCCAAACTGCAATGGCACCTACCATCAATTATTCAATAAGTACCTTGGTCCATGTTTATACCCCCGAACTTGAGTACCGCATAACTTATTCTGTACATTAACTAATAGGTACATACACCAGTACGTACATAGGAAGTATATGGAAATAGGACTGTAAAATAAACCATTTTACGTAAACATTACACATGAATTACCAGTTCTTCAAACTTTGTTAGCACTGTTGTGTAGAGCAATTCAGCATTAACAGTCCTACACAAGCAATTGAAAAATAGTCCTCTTTTTATTAGGTAAGGTTAGGACATACCAAGCGTACCGTATATACCAAGTACAGTATGTGTCTTGTTTGTTACCACATAATACCACATTTTTCCGTATGTGCTACACATTTACCATGTACATATCATTAGTATGTACAGTTATGCTATTTGTTGTACATTGCAACTTCAAAATAAAAGTTTAAACACTCGCTCCGAGTTTGTATGTGACCAAATATTAAAATTATATGGATTGAAATGCCGTTGAATCAGCAGATGGGAGTTTTACTTACTCAAAAATGTTCTGAGGGCAAAAAGAAAAATGATTGGTTTACAGATTCAGCCAATGAAATTGAAGCAGAGGCAGGGTCTTGTGTTAATTTGTATCCAGCTGTGTCTGATTAATTATCTCATTTGCCCCTAGCATTTAAACCCTGTGTTTCCCTGAGTCTGTGTCAGCTGTTATATGTCATCTCCCCGTGCACTCCGTGTGATTCCTCGTTTGATTCCTGTGAATGATTAAAGACTGTTATATTCTAATACTCCTCCTCTTTTTATTAGGTAAGGTTAGGACATACCAAGCGTACCGTATATACCAAGTACAGTATGTGTCTTGTTTGTTACCACATAATACCACATTTTTCCGTATGTGCTACACATTTACCATGTACATATCATTAGTATGTACAGTTATGTGTCTTGTTAGTTACCATATACAGATACTGTAAGGACGTGCCTGTTTGTACCCACTTGTCCCTAAGTACTACAAATTTACCATGTATATACATTAGTAAGTACAGTAAAGTATCTAATTAGTTACTATGTACGGGCACTACCTGTAAGTACCCACACTTGTCTGTATGTACAAAATAATTACCATGCATGTATGACTGTTAAGTACAGCCATGTTTCTTATTTGTTACCATGTACATACACTTCAGGTAAGTACCTTGTGTTACCACTCATTTGCTTGTAGGTACAATATATTTGCCATGTATGTACCAGGGAAGAACAGTACTGTAAAATAAAGTGCTACCATCAAAATAAACTTAGAGATGCATATACTGTAAATAGTTGATACATGATTACTTGCATACAACACAGGGATACACTATATATATTTTGAGTTAAATGGGTAAATGTCCTTGTCTGTGTGTATTGCGGATTCTAACTGTTGTCTGTGCCACGTGACGTGAGTAGTGGCCAAATGCTAATTGGGGCTTGTCCTTTTTCTGTGTTTGACCTGTGCCTGTTATCTCAGATTACCCTGCCTGCCAGTGAGTTTTGACATTGTTTGCCCATTGTTCTCTACTTCTCTTTTGCTTAGAGGATTGTACTTGTTTGCCTGATCTGACTGAACTTTGTGTTCCGAACCCCTGCCTGTTTTTGTACTGTGGCCTTTGTTTTGATTAAAATGCACATGGATCCTAACAACACTGCCTCAGCCTCTGCGCAACCATCAAAAGGTGCTCCACGTCTTCTACAACTGATGATATCACGTGAGGCTTGACACTGACTCAGCTGGAGGCAGGCTTCTTGACACAACCCAGGTGCAGTTGGCCAAAAGCACCTGAATGTCAAACCCCTGATGAAATTCAGGAGCTTAAGAAACCTGTATTCTATGGCTTGCTTAATGAAACTGCAACACCTGTCATTCTATATATCCATCAATTCAGTAGTTATAAAGAGCTTCTAGAAGCCAGAGTGCGATCCCTGCACAGGGTGGCTGGCAGTAGAGAACCACCAGACGCAGATGACTTCCATGATGCAGAATTGACTCTTCTGAGGCACTGTCAAATGCAAGACTTCCCAGAAGAGTTTGCTTTACTCAAAGAAGGAAAGACTCTCCCAGTCAGCAGTCGACTGATAGGACTTGCACCTGAGCATGACAAAGATTCCAGCCTGATCAGAGTGGGTGGTAGACTTAGAAGATGTGACAGTCTTGCCAAAGATATTTTACATCCTGTGGTTCTATCTCCGACTTACCCAGTGGCGAAACTCACTATTAAGCACTATGACACCCAGTTACTTCATCCAGGACCTGGAAGGGTGTATGCTGAGCTACGACGGAAGTTCTCGATCTTGCAAAGGAGAGAGGCAGTGAAGAAAAATCAGCGTTACTGCCCGGAGTGTCAAAAGTGGAGGGGACGACCAGGAATTCCAAGGATGTCAGACATTCCACCTTCCAGTCTTCGGCTGTTCAAACCTCCCTTTTACTCCACTGGGGTCGATTGTTTTGGTCCCTTTACAATAAAAGTGAGCCGTCGCACGGAGAAGAGGTGGGGGTATTCTTTATAAATGCATCACCACTCGAGCCGTCCACCTTGACCTTCTGGACCATATGGACACTGATTCATTCTTGTTGTCCCTCAGGCACTTTATTTCACGTAGGGGAAAGCCCTACGAGCATCTGTCTGATCAGGGAACCAATTTCAGAGGGGGGAGTAGCGAATTGGAAGAAGCTTTCAGTCAGATGCAACCCACCCTAGCCAAAGGAACTGTATTGAAAGGAACTGTATTGCACCAATTACTATTACGGTGCCAACCGTCTCAGAGGGTCGATTACCACAGTTAATGTTCAATGGCCACGAGAGAAATGAAGACCAGTCAGTTGTACCAGTTGTACTGATTTACTCTTTATTATGTTGAATAGCAATAATCAGATACACTGTGTACATATTCACCATCAAATAAATCACAACAATGCAAAGAAAACATCCATATAAAGAGCGCAGGCCTGCGCAAAATAATAAACAAAAAAAAAGGAATTATTTCAACATATTCGAACTTTAAGGATACAGATGTCACCTGGTTTCACAATAAGGTAGTGCAAAACAATTATTGCAACAGTCCGTGTTGGTCTCTACAGTCCTTTTAAGACATCCACTGTCAGGATAGCGATATGAAGCTGGTCTTTAGGCTGCAGTCTCAGGTCCTCTGATGCACGATGAATCCTCAGACGAATACAGGTGTATATAAGTTTATGATGTGTTTTACTGAATAGTTATCCTGTTGATCTGTATGACTCTCGAAAATGGTTCTACAATAGACAAAATGAACTTAATCAGTAACAGAAAACCACATAAATGTGCAATGAACGCTAGTTACACAACAGAAAATGTCATTACAGTCACGCAATGGGCGATCATGTTCGCCGCATGAACATGAATCATGTATCTCTCTTAATTAGGTAACTACGTATTCATATTACATAAAATATAATGCAGCAGCAGTACATCAAGTTAAATAGTGAATAAATGACATAATAATAATATAATGAACACTCAAATGAAACTCACGTTTTTCCAATGACGCTCATTCAAGAATCATCACGAACGAAACTTCCGTGAGAAGTTTGGGATAATTAAACCCCATCCAAGGCCAATCAAGATTACAATATTCTCCCCTGCAGTTCACAAAGTGAAGGCGCTGCAGAAAGAGACTTAAATCCACCTTATTTTGCTGCTGTACAGGTGAGATTTCAGGACCTCTGTGTAGCATTTGGACCAATCAGACACAATTTTTCATTAGATTTAACAAATCAATTATTCATTAGATTAACATTCACAGACCCCTCACCCAATAAACATACTGGGTGCCAAGATGTCTGTGAACGAGGCCCAAGCGCCTGGTTACCATGGCAACCAGGACACCTTT
>NW_015652425.1:111427-112326 GCF_001515625.1 Sinocyclocheilus rhinocerous
TGGGTGCCAAGATGTCTGTGAACGAGGCCCAAGCCCCTGGTTACCATGGCAACCAGGACACCTTTATCTGGCTAGACCAGATAAACTTTACAACCTAATGGCATGTTGAGAGTTCTCCCTCTCACTACATTTTCCATAGGAAAGACACATAATGCACAGCAAAGTGGACTCTTCCCTAATTAATTCATAGGAAAACCTTTATGTGAATGAACACACATCTCCTCAGGACATTGTGTATACCATTACTGTTCTTGTATATAGTCTTTTGAATTGTATACTGTTTTATGCATGTTATGATAGATCACTAGTTAATATAGCCCCACCGATACCATGTTTGGTCTCTTTGAATTTGTCTTCTGATGATCTAAATGAGCGTTTATATTATATGTGGGTACATAGGCAATATATTAGTGTTCTAAGAATCTTTAGTAGTCTTTGCATCAACATCTAATTCAGTTACATATGCAAATTATCATGTTCAGAGACAAAGAGCCATAAACTTTGCCTCCAGAAGTGCAAGTCACCATTGGCTCTTTGACCCCTGAGAGGTGTGACCTTCACAGAACTTAAAAGACCTCACTTCAGTGACCCGCCTCGCTTTTTTAGTCTCTTCAACCGTCTCTCATCACCTTCCCATCTTCTGGTTGCCAAGTCCCAGAGCCGGCGCAGCTGCGCCTGGCAGGCCTTGACACAGCTCAGTCTAGGTTCTTTTAGATTCTGAGAAGATGGGGATGCTGAGCTAGAACTCTTCTGGACCACAAAGTATGTGCTAGGCTTCGGCCTCGTCTTTTCATTCTTTGCTTTCGCGTTTGCAGTCCGCTCCTGATCCGCGGCTGTTTACCACAAACACAACATTTATCAATTATATCAATTATTAATCCAAACGTTGTTTCTGAAAA
>NW_015652425.1:117908-119668 GCF_001515625.1 Sinocyclocheilus rhinocerous
CGTGGAACCAGGTGGAACTGAGAATTTCAGTTCACGCTCCTTGTCATCTCAGCAGGTTTAATGAAATATTTTTTTTTTAAAAAGGTAAATGTATTTACAGCGTTGCACAAACCTATGCCTAAACTACATTTGTTCATCATTTTGTAACAGTTTATAATGTTTTTATTAGTTTGCACATTTTGGGCAGTCGTCACTGACTGAATGATTACAGACATTCAGCACACTAGCCTAAGCTAGTTGTAACTTACTTTGATTTCAGTTCGTTGTGCTGTAGCTTGCAATGCTTTAAAACTGTGTCTGTTGTTAGTTGTTATCATTTGAGTAAAACAGCTGAAATAAACTTGTATTTGTGGATCGTTTTTCATCTATCCAGGGCTGCGTTCAGCCCCGACAAAACGGTGCAAAACGTTTTTTAAACGGAAACGGTGGTGCGTTGAACACACTGTTAATTCTGCTACAGTTACTACTGGCAGCTGATATAAATAATTGTAATTAATCATAATTAATTGTAATTATTTATATACATTTCCCTTTTGAGCTAATTTGCTACATCTGCTTTCACTCCGCCGTTGTTACGAGATTTTCGGTTTCAGTGGGCGGAGCAAACATGAATATTCATGAGTTTCCCGGACATGCTCGTGGAACCAGGTGGAACTGAGAATTTCAGTTCACGCTCCTTGTCATCTCAGCAGGTTTAATGAAATATTTTTTTTTTAAAAAGGTAAATGTATTTACAGCGTTGCACAAACCTATGCCTAAACTACATTTGTTCATCATTTTGTAACAGTTTATAATGTTTTCAATGTAAGTTGTAATATTGAAACAATAAACATTTAACATGATTACCGGTCTTGCTTTACTTCTTAACACAACACAATACATAAATCAACATAGTAAAATTTAAGAATCATTAAATGTCAATGTGACATGAGGACAGGAACATTAAATAATACACATGTTCAGTGACACAAACATATCTGTGTTAACTGGGCTGTGTTCAGCCCCGACAAAACGTTAACGGTGGTGCGTTGAACACCCTGTTCTGATGACGCAAGAGTTGCAACTGTGGCAGCTGAGAAGGCCATTCTTTGTGTTTTTTTTGAAGAATTTTCGGAGCCTGATGAAATCGGTATAAATACGTGTTTAATACTGCAAAATATGCTCGATGTTACAGTCACTGCCCTTGCCGTCCAGAATAAAAGAGAACATCCCAATCGAGTGAAGGGATTTGTGGAAACTGTGGTTCCTAATTACTGTGATCCAACATTTGCCTTGCATTTCAGGATGAAAAGAAACATTTCAGGTGAAGGATAATCCACTTCTTACCTCCAATACTGTGTTAGGATCTATATGGCCTTATTATTTTTATTGTGAGTATTAGGCTTATCATTATTGCTGATCACTGTTGTTGTGCTTTGTTATTGTAATATTTACCATTATATAATCAGAGGAGTATAGAAAAGTTTATGAAAGTGTCACTCCACAATGCAATAGCAAAATATATAAATATGTATAGTATTTTTATGTTACATTAATCAGTATTTAGCACACCTTCCTAAGGAAAGGATATGGACCAGAAGACATTGCAATTACTAAATGATATTTAGACAGACTTAAAGAAGTTCCAGATCTATACTTGTGCCCTTATTATTTCAGCTTTTTTGCCTTTAATGTAAATAAACATGTGCAAACAATATACTTGCTCTTGTAAATTTATTTTGATGTTAATTACATTGTGACAGCTGTCTCTTTAATACCGC
>NW_015652425.1:119790-121885 GCF_001515625.1 Sinocyclocheilus rhinocerous
TTGTAAAAAGGTGAAAATGATACCTAATGTATCTAGCAGGTGGATCAGGATTGACAGATGGCAGGTGGATCCTAATTTTCCCCAGCCTTTGGGTCCTCAGCTTGGGTGTTAACCTTGGTCAGGTTCAGCATTGTCTCAGCCTGGGTCCCTCTTTTCCGGTGGCTCCGTTTGAAGGTTCGAGGAAGGGCAGCTGTGCACCTGTTCATGGACATTTGCACCCCATTGACTCTGTTAAACAGGACAAAGGCAATGCCGAGGGTTAGGGCTATGCCTGCGTTTGTGACCACACCGTCGCGGATGCGCTGGCTGTTGAGGAATGTGACAGGCTGGTGACAAGTTTCTATGATCCCTTTCTGTGCTCCGATGAAGTTGGAGAATCTCTGGATGGCCCATACAGTACAGAGCAGGGCTTTCTCACAGTCTGAGTATTTGCACTTTGGGGGAAGAAGAGTCTTGCTGGCATATGCGACCACTCTTTTGTCCTGGTCATGCCGTTAACTGCCTTGAATAGTTGCACACGCCTAGAAAACTTCGGAGTTCTGGGACATTGGCAGGTGGTTTAATGTTCTGAATTGCCTGGATGCGGCTGGTTTGTGGCTCAATAACCCCGTGGTCCGATGAGTAGGCCCATGTAGTTGACCTTGGTTTTGCACCATTGTCCTTTGTTGAGGGCAATCTTGGCGCCGGCGGCGGTCAGTTGGTGCAGAACGTGGTCAATTTCTTTCAGGTGATCAGTCACCGTCGTGTGTTTCAGTTTCCTATAGTCGATGGTTGGCCGCCATTTGCCGTTTGATTTGAGGACAGGACAGATGGGGGCAGAGTAGGTGCTGTTACACGGACGAATGACACCCTGGCTGAATTGTCTGCCCACAGTGCTAGTATGGGGTCTGTTGTTGTGACATCATTCAGTTGTAAGCCCCCCTTAACCTGGGGGCCGTATGTATCAAAGTCTTTGGCTAGCTGGAAAGTACAGAGCAGCAACCTTGAACCTCGCTCTTGGGCCGAGACGTTCCCGCGGCTGGCGGCGAGATTTCCAGCGAACATTGTGACCTGACAGTCTGTCTGGGGTGGTCTTGGTGACTGAGGAGGCAGAGGTTCTCGCACTTGAGCCCAGATTTTCAGTTGTTTAAAATCTAACAATGGCTCAAAGCGGTCTAGCAGGTCTTTGCCAATGAGGAGAGAATATGTGTCCAATGGAGAAATGTACACAGGGTGCACAAAGTTCATAGGGCCGATGGTCAGGTGAATTGGAGCTACCTGTTCAAGTTGGACCTCATTTTGGCTGTAGGATTGCACATTCAGAACACACCTCTGATAGTTAAGAGTTCGATTCTGTCTCTTGGCTTCACTTTGAAGTCTGTCAAAAAGTTAGCTTTACATTAAAGTGAGGTCAGCTCCCGTGTCCACCAGGGCCTCCAGTCTCACCTCATTTTCTAATGTGATGGCCAGGTAGAGTTTTTTGGCCACCCCCCTTTCGATTAGGTTCCCTAGGAGTCTCGGCACTGGGGCTTGTGTGATGACTGGCAAGCAGTCAGAGCTGGTCTTGTGTGGCTCATCAGGGAGGCAGACCACCAAAACCGCACTTTCTGGTACTTTGCGGTCCTGGCTGGAGGTGTGTTGCGGGATGTTGGCTGGTTCTGGTGGTTCCACAGTCAGCTGAGGTGGTTGAGTGATGTCACCACTTGGTGATGAGATATCTGGTTCTGTGGTTAACAGTGGATTAGCAGTGATCTGGTTGGGAAGTTCATTTTGAGGGGACTCTGAGTGGGCGTTGGGGTCAGAGCTAATGCTTAGTCATAACTGATCTGACTCATCCCTTTTCTCTCCCTTATGGTGCTTTTCTTGGAGGAGTTCCTTTAAAAGTCTCATGATCTCTGCTGATTCAGATGTAGCTTTCTGGTTCTGTTCTGTGGATGGTTTATATTTGGGCTTGTCCAGGGCCTGTTGAGAGGGGTTCTGCTGCTGGCAGTCCGAGCTTGGTGCTTGTGTCTGTGAGTGTCGGTGATGTGACCTGTCCCAGGATCTCTCGGGGCGCTCGTACTGGTGCTTAGGACGGGCACCACCATGGCCATGCTGTTCTCTGCTGGCTGGGAAG
>NW_015652426.1:0-200 GCF_001515625.1 Sinocyclocheilus rhinocerous
CTAGTTTTCATGTAAGCTTGTAAGCACTCGCAGCTTCGAGTGTGCAAGTTTTTCACAGCTGCATGCTTTCATGTTGTCATGTTTTGTGTGTTCTCATTAGCTGTGGTTTCTTGTCTTGCTTTGTTCAAGCATGTGACATGTTATTGTTTTGCTGGCCATGTGCTTGTGTTTTTGTTTTGTGTGAGCACATGGCTTTTGTC
>NW_015652426.1:396-533 GCF_001515625.1 Sinocyclocheilus rhinocerous
ACATCATTTTATGTGGCCCGCGAGAGCATATTATTGTCTTTAAAAATAAAATAAAAATCTGTGCTGATTTATATCGTAAATTATGAAAGTGCGTATCAATACCACGAGTTTCTGTTTCTATTTGGCGTGCTATTTAT
>NW_015652427.1:0-496 GCF_001515625.1 Sinocyclocheilus rhinocerous
AGTTCCTATGCAGGACATCTGCAACGCTGCAGGATGGTCTACGCCTCTCACGTTCGTCAGGTTCTATGACCTAGATTTGTGAGCCACTCCAGGCCCCTCTGTTCTCTTGCCATAGCTGTGCTCTTCCACACTAGGCAGGGATGTGCAAGTCTGGCGGCGTGGACATCTCGTTCCCCTAGCGTTTTCCGACGCAGCTCGAGTTCCCGAAGGGGAACGTCCCAGGTTACGTATGTAACCATGGTTCCCCGAGGGAACGAGACGCTGCGTCGCAAGGCCATACTTCCAGCATCCCTACTAGAGCTTGCTTCACTCCTAAGAAGCTAGCGCCGGCTGCACCTCACGTGCTTTTAAAGCTTCCTGGTCATGACGTCACCCGCCGCGGACGTCTCGCCCATCGTTCGACTGATTACACATATGATTCAGAGCTTGGTATCGCTGAAGGCGTTCCCCTAGCGTTTTCCGACGCAGCGTCTCGTTCCCTCGGGGAACCATGGTT
>NW_015652428.1:0-15423 GCF_001515625.1 Sinocyclocheilus rhinocerous
GTGGTGATTCTTATTTAACCAGCCACCAGCTCATATTCTGAATCTCATATTCTGAGAGCCTTCATATGAACATTCCTCGAAATATAGATTTACGGTAATATTTGAACATGAACTAAAACCTCACTTGACAACATCGCTCTGACTGGGAAAATAAAGAATAAACCTTCAAGAAAAATTGTGATATGTATACATTTAATCAGTCGTGTAGCTACGGGTGGGCCTGGGCCCCCACCCACCTGTCAGTCAGGCCCACCCAGTCAATTGCTTCAAAAGGTAGCCTAATCATTGTGAATTCTGTTGCAATGATCACAATACTTGAACTATAAAAAATAAATTGTGTTGTTTCTTAATTCTTGTTTGCCTTATAATGATGAAGATCAGTTTGCGAACAGCCCCTTGCCGCTTAGCTACAGCAGAGATCGCTGTATGCCGTTATACATGCCTTTGTCCATATTAGGTTTTTCCTGGCACATCAGGTTACTTCTATGAGTCCGTTTTGTACTTTCTGCGCGAGAGAGCGCCCTCCGGCTTCGAGTATGAATGAAATGTCCCCCGCGTATTCTACGCTCAAGCAGCTGAACAGCTCTGCTAGTGCTAACGTTAATTCACCGATTTCTCCATCACCAGCAGCGCTCCATTCTCCAGCGTCTACATGCCAGTGTACAGGTACATGAATCTACATTTTACTACTATGTAGTTGCCTAGTCACTGTTGTTTATTTCGTTTATGTGGCCGCTGAGCCAGACTATGACCAAGCATGGTTACATAATGTCCACTACTGTACTACTAGCTACTGTCCTGCTGATTTGATGCTGTCCGTCTGTCAGATGCGCGCGCGTGTGTGTGTGTGGCCACCGTACTCATGCTGTTCTTATCGTGTGTGGCTGCCGTGCTCATGCTATTCTTATCATTATGTTCTTAACACTGCTTATAATTACATAGGGGCTTATGCTCTGATTAAACGGTGATGTGCATTCAAGCAGGTTTAACTGTTAGTTGTGTTGGCCTATTTTGATAACAGATGCATTTTAGGCTAGGCCCATCCACATTGTTATTCATGCGTACGCTAGTGCATTTAAAGGGGTCAAATGATGTTGCTAAAAAGAACATTATGTTGTGTATTTGGTGTAATGAAGTGTGTTTATGCGGTTTAAGGTTAAAAAAACACATTATTTTCCACATACTGTACATTATTGTTTCTCCTCTATGCCCCGCCTTTCGGGCATGATGATACACCCCATGCCTATGCCACGAATATGTGGTGGAGATTTGCTAACTATACGGCAAAGGCCGAAGGGAAAAAGGGGTCTTGTTATGTCTGTACAAAAATGCCCCACAGTGCGGTCGGTCCTCGGGTAATTGTTGAGGCCCCACCACCGCAAGATTGGGAATGCATTTCTTTTATTAGTGTTGCAGGATTGGTTCCTGCTTTGAAGACTTCTGGACAATGGAGGTGCAGACCAAATGGTACAATATGGTTTATACCCCAAGTGTTTGTAAGAGTGACAATCGTGAGTTCAATCCCTGACTCATTATTTTGTGTAGAAAGAATTGAAGGAGAACAGAAGTTGGGTGAAATTCCATTGAGCAAGTGTGATCGAGTTTATCAATATTGCCAGATGAAAAGTATTACATGCTGTCATTATTGTCTTTTGAATGCAGGAGAAGGTAAAATAGAGGACATGGGTTGAAATGTATCAAAGAATGATTATATTCCATATTATTATTTATGTATGAGAATTATATGCATTTAGGATTAGAGAACTCTGCAGCGAGTGTTTATGTATTCATTGTTTATTTTAAACAAAAGCAGGCAACTGTTAGAAAACACTCTCTGTCTTGAGAATGCCTCACCCCTCCTTTTTTTCCCCTCTCTCTCACTCTCCCTCCTCTATCTGTTCTCTCTCTCTTGTATGGTGTTTTAATGTCTCTTACTCACATTCGAGCTATGCATGCGCAAATGTATACATTAGCTTCTCTTGATTCAAATGTCTGAATAAGGACATGATAGCTAGGAATGAGGTTTGTGATGAAACCATGAAGATAGTTTAGCATCCTTCGCAAAAGTCTATTCCTAATATGTCCATGTTTTTCTGTTCATATGGCCATTTTATATAAACACATATTCTTGGCCAAAGATCCTATATGTATGTCATCTATATCCTCATTGGTTAAAGGGTTGAAACTCCCCTCGACATATGCCTATATAATATCTTTGTATCTATGAATAAAGTTGAAGTATTGAGAATACATATGAATGTGTGTTTTCTTACTTCCCGGCCGTTATATCCACTTTGAGGGATTGAGAATATCTGAGGTGGCAAAGAGAATCTAGAGGGACCGTTGTTAATGATTTCTAACAGTTTGAGACTTTAGTCTTTGCAACTTTAGGGATCTTATCTATTCACGAACAGCTTGTAACACTCTAAAGAGAAAGGAAAACTTGAAATCGCATCATATGACCCCTTTAATGCTAAAATACATTCTTATTTTGTAGTATTCGTAGTATGCAATTCCTAAGTAATGCGACTTAAAGGGATAGTTCACCCAAAAATGAAAATTCTGTCATTAATTACTCACTCTCATGTCGTTCCAAACCCGTAAGACCTTCATTCGGAACACAAATTAAGATATTTTTAATGAAATCTTAGCGCTTTCTGACCCTGCATAGACAGCAATGCAACTACCACATTCAAGGCCCAGTAAGGACATCGTTAAAATAGTCCATGTGACATCAGTGGTTCAACCGCAATGTTATGAAGCTACGAAAATATTTTTGTGCAAATAAAAAAAAAAAACTTTCTTCAACAATTTATTCTCTCTGTCAGTCTTTGACACATTTACGGGTGAACACTTTCCAAAAATGCTGTTTGAACAATCCAAAATCTTCTTTTCAGTCTAAAAATTAATATTGTGTATGATAAAAAATGACTCATTCACAATTCTATACATTTGAATTGGCGTGTAGCATTCACTCATAAACCAATTGAGAACCAATGATGTTTTGGCATCTATGGGCATTTATATGCACTATAATACGCAAACTATAAACAATTTTTAAATAATTACATTTCACATTTCAAACTTTTGTCATTAAAGATGTGAGAGCAATTGCAAAAAAAGCAAAAATTGTCTAGCAGATTTGATGACTTCCCTATAAAAACTAATGATCGCTGTGCTAACTAATGTGTGTTCACTATATTTAAAACTTGCAAGTCTCAAATCTCATTCTTAATTCTACACATTTGAACTGGTGTATAGAGTTCACTCACAAACCAACTGAAAACCAATGGGAATATTCACATGCACAATAAAACACTATCAAAATTACGATAAAAAAATTAAATAAAACCCATATGCACGCTATATTTCGAGCCTTAGTCTCAAGTCCAATGCTATCTCACAACCAATTCGTACATATTTTACAGGGTGGCTAAATCGTACAAATTCATACAACCTCACTCGTACGATTTTGTACGATTTGTCTAGACTCCAGTTACAGGTAGGTTTAGGGGCGGGGTTAGGGGTAAGTCATTCGTACGAATTCATACGAATTGGGGAACTCGTAAAATACGTACGATTTAGCAAAAATCGTACAAATTCATATGACCTCACTCATACAATTTCATATGATTTTTGCTAGCCACCTCGTAATATATGCAAGAATTGCCATGAAATCGAGTTGTCAAATCTCAAAAAAATTGAATAGAAAAAAATTATTTGATGTTAATGATGACATTCTTTTGCATCCTATTGTCATTATTATTAAAATGCAACTTTAATTCTCATTACAGCAAGAAAAAAAAATGACATTACTAAAACTAATTCAATATTTCAAATGTTTAAATATATTAAAGTTTTTCATCTTATCTTTTATATTTTATTTTATTTATTTTATTTGATGACATTACAAGGAAAATTTTAAGTGAATAACACAAATTTCATAAATTTCACCATATGACTTTAAAAGACGTGGAGAATGATGATACTGAAATGAGAATTAAATTTGCATTTTAATAATTATGACAATAGGATGAAAAAAATAATGCAAATAATGTCATAGTGCAAAAAATAAAAAACGTAATTGTCAACATGACAGGTTTTGTGGGATATATCAAGACATAAAAGAAAATATAACGTTTAAAAAATTACTATTACATTTTATACAATTTACTATAAAATTATAAATTATAAATATTGAATTAATTTTAGTAATTGTATTTTTTGTTCTTCCTGTAATGAGAATCAGATTTGCATTTTAATAATAAAATAACAGGAAGCAAAAATAATACTATATTATTTTTTAATACTATTTATTATTTTTTAAATATATATATAATATATATATATACTTATTTATAAACAAATAATCAAAGGCAAGATTTTGGTGTCACTTTCTGGTGTCTACATCAAAATAAACACATTTTAAATACTTAGAAAGCACATTAAATTCAAGTGTCTGCTTTAATGTTGAATTAACTTTTGTGTAAATTAAATGAATGAATGAATTAAATGTCAAAATATGGGTCAAATTATTTTCCATCTTCATGCAGAGTAATATAAATTTATGTAAAAATGAAACAACATACTTATACTAACTTGTACTTATTAAAATAAATAAAAGAAAGGGTGATTATACTAAATCTTATTATATTTTGAATGATTAAAAACTCCTTGCTGACAAATGGATAAAACCTAGTGGTTTGAAGGAAACTGGCACAGATTGGTAAAGAACCAAAATTACAACTAATTAGTATTTTTGGGCTGCTCTTTAATCGTTACATTGAGTCTTTTAATGAAATCTAATTATTCTTGGCCTTTTTCATATGCATGACGGCTTTTTTTTTGGGCATGTGAACTATTGTTACACTGAATGACATTTTAGTGGGCGTCTTCTGTAAATCATGCTAAAAAAATGTATGACATAATATTTGGTAGTGTTTGTTGTTGGACAGCCAACAGCCTATGTTTTTTTCTTTCTTTCCTTCTTTAAAGAAATATCACATATATGGATCCAAATATAGACTCTGGATTTCGAGATTTAGAGTAATTAGCCATGACTTTCTCGGACAGCTGTATGACGTGCCATTGAATTTCTAAATACGGCAGCTTTAAAGGATCCAGAAATATGACGGACGTAAATTAGGCGCCAGAAATACGACCATAAATATCAATTAGGCAATAGCCGTGAAAACTTACTGAAGTTCATAATCCTCTGATGCATGAAGACGGCCATGAGCGGCGAGTTAAAACTCCTTACTGAAGTCTGTCTCCATAAATCTCAAGGATCAAAGGATCAATGTCTGTGATAGAGGCAGACATTTTTACTCTCGCTAATGGGTTAGAAACACAACTGCAACCATCTCCAAGACTACAATCGTCCATTAGCATTGAAACCGAAGGTTTTCATACGCCAGTCACGTGCCAAGTAATGATTTCCTTCGCAAACAGAAACATCTGGGTGTTTGCAGTAATGAATTGGCACTTTCCACAAGAATGAAAAAAAATAAAAAATTCTGTCAACAGTCTGTAAAAGGAGGTGCTTAGCCTTAACTTGAGAGGTCAAGTTAAAAATCATTTAGTATTAGTTAATATTATTAATATTGAGTTGTTGTATTCATTTTATATGGAGGTTTGCATTTCTTTTCAACCCTGTTACCAAAGTTTCAAACATATTTGTGATCTTGCAATATTCTAACATTACACATTAAATAAATATAATATTTAGATGTTTTTAAAATAGGTCATGGATTTATTCCACTATTATTATTAAAAAAAAAAAAAAGTCCACATTTTTCAACCCTATAAACGAAGTTTCAGACATGTCTAAATACAGTTTAAAACATATTTGTGATTTTTCAATTTTCTAGCATGACGCATTAAATTATTATAAAATTTAGATATCTATAACTTATTTACTGATTTATTCCAATGAACACTGTTACCAAAGTTTAAAATGTATTTGTGATTTTGCAATTTTCTAGCATTAAACATTAAATAAATATAAAATTTAGATTAAAAAAAAAAAAATTATTTAACAGGTTTATTCCAATGGTATTTTCTTAGAACAAACAAACAGACAACAATTAACAGATTTTTCAACACTGTAACTAAAGTTTCAGACAAATACAGTGTAAATTCAGTTTAAAATGTATTTGTGATTTTGCAATTTTCTAGCATTAAACATTCAATAAATATAAAATTTAGATTTAAAAAAATAATAATTTAACAGGACTTTTGTAACTAAAGTTTCAGACAAATACAGTGTAAATTCAGTTTAAAATGTATTTGTGATTGTCCTATTTTCTAACATTAAACATTAAATAAATATGAAATTTAGATTTTTACAAATGATTTAATGGCTTTCCAATGAAGATTAATCCATGTTAAATTCAAACAAATCAACAGAAAGAGTAAAAGGATCATAATTTTGCCTTAATCTGTCACTTAGTAGTAACCAGCTAGTTTGGGAACAAAAGTTGGGAAAGTTTATTTATTTATTTATTTCCCCCCAATTAGCTATTTTTCATACTAATTTTATGCCATAAAACACTGTAATGATAGTATAAATCTCAATAGTTCATACTCAATGTGCCTCAAATGCTTTAGAAAAAAGAAAAAAGACATATGGGCACCAATGCTTTATTACTATTTTATTGCATTTAATGTTTTATTTGCTAGCAAACAATATAGCCTAGAACTTGCAACTAAATCTCTTTCAAAGAAAAGAAGACACACGTGGTTCTTGGCAGAGCAGTCAGGGTGGGGTTTGTACTCCTTTAGTAAATGTTATGCCATAAAACACTGTAATGATAGTATAAATCTCAATAGTTCATACTCAATGTGCCTCAAATGCTTTAGAAAAAAAAAGAAGAAGAAAAAAAAACATATGGGCACCAATGCTTTGTTACTATTTTATCGCATTTAATGTTTTATTTGCTAGCAAACAATATAGCCTAGAACTTGCAACTAAATCTCTTTCAAAGAAAAGAAGACACACGTGGTTCTTGGCAGAGCAGTCAGGGTGGGGTTTGTACTCCTTTAACATCTGAATGATTTTTATGTCAATCTGACGTGAGAAACTGGAGGTCAAGGACTGCATCATCGACCGGTGAGCCTGGCATTCGTTCATCCGTCCTAAACATAAGCGATCCTGTGAAATTATGCATGACCGTTTGAGGAATTGGACATTTATTTCTATATCACACTATACAGATCTATTGCTTAGCACCTGATTTTAAATCTCGTTCTGTGAGAAACACAACAACAAACTAAGACAGAAAGAGAGAAGACGCAATAAGCATCAGGCATAGCATTCAGCAGGTGCATGGACGCAGGCTGAAGAGGATCCTTGAAGAGTTGGCAGCTGAATTGACTGACAGTACTGTAGGAGACCCTCAGGCTGCACAACTCAAAGTTCAGCTACTTAAGATGACCATGAACAAAACACACACACACTAAACCTGGACGATATAGCCTATTGAATGTTTGCAATATATGTGCAGTGATCCTGCCTATACCTTATTTTTTATTTTATTTATTTATTAAGAGCGTCTCTACTCCAGTAGCAGTAGTTTTAGATTAGCACCACCAGTTTTAGATTAGTTTTTCAGTTTTCTGTGAATCTGTACTAATTTTGATTCATTGGATTATTGGAATTTTGATTAGATATATCATGTAATTTACCAAAAATGATTAAATTATCAAATATCATTTAGTGAAAACTGAACAAATACCTTATTTGTATACTGTACTTTACTTATTGAATAAAATAATTTGAGATCAAATACATACTCACATACACACGTGTGTGTGTGTGTGTGTGTGTGTGTGTGTCTGTGTGTGAGTGTTAAAATAAAGCTTCTTATTAAATATCATCATAATGGTCTAAATAAATATATACTTACTTATATACTTATTTATTCTATATACGTTTGCTAATAATCAATAAATGATTAAATATCATTATTTTTATACTGTACTTTACTTATTGCATAAAATAATTTGAGATCAAACACACACACACACACTTTAACACGTGTGTGTGTGTGTGTGTGTGTGTGTTAAAATAAAGCTTATTAAATATTGTTATATTGGTCTATATAAATAAATATATGCTTATTTATATACTTGTTTATTAACATGGTTGTGATTAAATATAATTCTTTAGTGAAAACAGTAGTGAAAACAGAACAAACAGCTTATATATATATATATATGAATGTATCATGTGATTTACTAATAATTAATAAACGATTAAAACATTAAGTGGAAACACCACAAATTTCATTCTTTTTTAACATTTTGAATTAATATATAAAAAAAAAATAATAATAATACATACATTTTGATCTATATATATGTGTTATATATATATGTGTTGTGTATATATATGTGAACTGTTGTGTGTGATCTTTGATTTTTTTTAATCTTTGATCTTATATGCACATAAACACACACACGCATGTGTGTGTGTGTGTGTGCGACCCAGCGGTCCAGATTGCCATCACCCGTAAACATGATTCCAAAATCCTCATTCTTTACATAAATTTAGACCTTTTTTTATACCAGAAATTGTTTCCAGAATCAAGCAGACAGAAGTCGAAGCCAACATTATCACCTGAACCACAACGCCACCTGATTCCATTTATAATAAAACTAGTTCCTGTCAGCCATGTAGCGAAATTGCATCCAAACAATGAAGCGGTTTGGCTGAAGATAAACTCTTACAAAACAAGCCCAATGACATGAAGGTCAAAATCACATTATGTATCGAAAATGGAACGCAAACTTCATTCGGTGTTTGCATTCAAGTGGAAATTCTGCTCTAGTGTTAATAACACGACATATTTCCATCCGACAGAATGATGTATCACCCGAAAGGAAATATCTAGCCGACATTACACTGACAGAGACACATTTACCACACTAAGTATTCAGTCTATAGGCCATTAGTGTTTTCGGTTTGCAGTAATGGAGCCCTTAGGGAGCCGCACTTGTTGCGGTGCTTGATTTGTTTAGGGTACCCACATTTTGTCAACGGTTTATTGAATGCCTGCTCGATAAACTTGGTAACACACCATCCCACATGAAATGTTCATTTCAACATGGACTGTAAATCTATTTTCATTTACAAACCAATCATCGTGATCTATTAAGCGTTTTATGTACCCAATCCAAATCCTTTATTCGGATATGATCAAAGCATTTTAGCTAACACATTAGGCAAAAACTTATCAGAAATGAGGCCAGTTGGCACTATTTTGGAAGATGCATATCAAGCGTGAACTTGTGCTATTAAAACGGTCATCTGGTCTGTCCAGCTAAACACGACAGTACATAAAGTGTCTAGTCAAGGTAATGTTGGCAGTTTTAGGTATCCATGATGCCATTAAATGATTGAATGAATCATCCGGTTGCATTAACCTAATAAACTGTTCATGGTTGTGCTGTAAATGCAACCCTGCCATTTATACAGCGCTAAACTAAGTCGCATCTGATGGATCAGTGTAACACATACTCACTGCATTATTCCTAATAACACACAAAGATGATACTGCATTTAAAAGCC
The DNA here is from genome assembly GCF_001515625.1 of Sinocyclocheilus rhinocerous. Classification (NCBI taxonomy): domain Eukaryota; kingdom Metazoa; phylum Chordata; class Actinopteri; order Cypriniformes; family Cyprinidae; genus Sinocyclocheilus; species Sinocyclocheilus rhinocerous. The sequence goes on from NW_015652428.1 coordinate 9,572, forward strand.
ATCAGGGAGTCAGCAGCAAATGCTTTTATGAAAAAATGACACTCATACCCCATCTACTGTTACAAATAAAGGTGACTGAAAAATGGATATACAGCCTCTTAAGTTCCACAAAGAACTTTATCACCTTTAGTTTATTGAAACATCTAGTCTTAGAACTGTACGTTTCCTTGATCCGACACACCCAGTTCAGTTCTTGAAGCCTCTATTAATGATCTGATGAAGCGAATCAAGTGTTTTAAATAAGGTAGACATCCAAAATGTGCATTTCTGGAGACCTCCAGAAACCTGAAACCAAGAAATCAATTGTATAATGCAGCCGCAAGCACTTTCTTCATCTCCAAAGAATCATATGGTCCTCAAGAGCATGAAAACAAAAATGGTACTTGATTAAAAGAGGGTGTAGAAACCATCAAAAAAAATTTGATTTTTAAGAGTCTAAGTTTGAAAGGTACAGCAACATAACTTTAGCGAATGGTTAAAAGCGGTTTTCATCAACTACAACTTCTACAAATAAAGAAGTCACTTAACTGGTTATTGATTTAGTCAGACAGCCAGGCACTCTCTCTGTTACAGGTCAAGTTATATAATAAGTAAAAAAGATAAATAAAGAGAGCTACAATAAGAGATAGATAGATAGATAGATAGACTTGCCAACATACACAAAAGTTTTAATATTAAACATTAATACAATATTTATTAACACTTTAAGAGGAACATATGCCAATACATGTAAATAAAATAATAAATATACGTTAATAAGCGGAGTTTGGTATGTCTTACCTTGCTCAGCCCCAGCCACTGTCAGCGTTTTAACCAGCAGCATTAATCCCGACATGCTCAGACATGCCAAAATAAAGTCGGACATCGTGGCAGGATGTAGTCCTGAGCAGATCCGAGATCCGTTATCCGCGCAGCGCCGATGATGATGATGCCCAAGTTGAGTGTGAGCGGAGCCGGTCTCACGCCCCGCAGCGCTCCGCTCCGCAGCGCAGCTCCTCCCGCAGGTGTGTGTGTGAGTGTGAGTGTGAGTGTACGGACAGAGCGGACTACGTGCGCCTCAGTTTGAGGATAACGAGGTAGGATGGGAGGGGGAGGGAGAGAGAAAGAAGGGTGATAGGACGACGGGAGAGAGAGAGAAAGAGGACAGACAGACAGACAGATAGACAGATGTGGTATAAACGGATAGATAGATAGATAGATAGATAGATAGATAATGGTGATGAATGGAAAAAACATGAATGGAAGGAGGGAGGGAAAGACAGACAAACAGAAATGGATAGACAGAAAGAAGGATAAAGAAATGGAAATAATATATATATATACAGTATATATATATATATACACACACACACACACGTATATATGTATATGATGTGTGTGTATATATATATATATATATATATACTGTATATATATATATATATTGAAAGAAGGATGATGATGGAAATTAATTAACAAATGAATGAATAAATGAATAAACAAATAAAAAAGGATTAAGTAAAAGAAAAAAGAAGGAAGAAGGGAAAAAGTAAAAGCTTGAAGAGAAAGAGGGAGAAAAAAATGATGGACTTGCAAAGAGAAGGAAGAGCAGCACATGAAGAATGATGGAATGGATGGAAAGACGATGGATGAAAAGAAAGAAAGAAAGAAAGAAAGAAAGGGATGGATGGATGGATACACTGAACGAAATAATAAATAGAACGATAGATAGAACTAATGAAGGATAGACAGATGGATGGATGGATGGATGGATGGACGGACGGACGGACGGACGGATGGATGGATAGATAGATTGAACGAACGAGAGATAGAATGATAGAACGACATACAAACACACAAAGTCAGAGAACTAATATGAGCTAATCAATCAGGTGAATGTGAACTGGTGTGTGTGAATGAGAGAAGGACGCAGTTCAGAAATCATTATTTGAAATTCCTCATAGCGTAAATCTCCAGCTGACAGATAACAGCTAGCTCAATGTACATAAAACCCCAACAAATCCAAACCATGCAGCAAACACTCTTCCAGCTGTCATAAAAGCAGCCCACCTCCGCCTGTCTCTCTCTGTGAGGGTCTCAGGGGCCCATAGGTTTGGATGAATAGATTGAAAGAAAGAAAGGGATGGATGGATGGATACACTGAACGAAATAATAAATAGAACGATAGATAGAACTAATGAAGGATAGACAGATGGATGGATGGATGGATGGATGGACGGACGGACGGACGGACGGACGGACGGACGGACGGATGGATGGATGGATAGATAGATCGAACGTACGAGAGATAGAATGATAGAACGACATACAAACACACAAAGTCAGAGAACTAATATGAGCTAATCAATCAGGTGAATGTGAACTGGTGTGTGTGAATGAGAGAAGGACGCAGTTCAGAAATCATTATTTGAAATTCCTCATAGCGTAAATCTCCAGCTGACAGATAACAGCTAGCTCAATGTACATAAAACCCCAACAAATCCAAACCATGCAGCAAACACTCTTCCAGCTGTCATAAAAGCAGCCCACCTCCGCCTGTCTCTCTCTGTGAGGGTCTCTGGGGCCCATAGGTTTGGATGAATAGATTTCAAACTCAAAGCGCAGAAAACAATTCTTGGAGAAAAAAAAAAAAGCAAACTATAAAATAAAGTACTACATCATAAAGTCCAGCGCCAATAAAACAATGAACATTGTTGCTTATTTCCATGCGAGGATCAGTTGGGACTATAGAGAAACCAAATCTAATGTGATTCGATGGAATCTAATTCTATCAATTTGATTCAGGAACATGTTTCTGGCGGCTAGTTAATCTGCCAGCTTTATTTTGATGCCTTTATCTGGGTTTCACGAGATGGAACAAAAAGTACAGGCACTAAAGCCTTTCGATTGTTGGTTTCTTGCACCATTATGCTTAGACAAAAGAAACGGAGGCCAAGTCCGCTGCCTTTAAAAGTGGATGAATTCATTAGCTCCACTCAAACGCCAGCAGACACGCAATGACGCAATAAACTCGCCATTTAATGCGGTTTTGCCATGTTTGTCCTCAAATCTAAGTAGGTGTCCTTGGCGCCAGGGAACGTGTGAAACATCCAGATCTCACGCGTCTTGTTCTTGTGCAAAATCACCTGCAATTCATGAGGTTTCAGATGTGGAAACGCACTGAACTTTGGTTTTCCGTTTCTAAACGTTTGGCAACATTTGGAGATTTTAGGAAACCAGCGTTCGTGACTGTGCAAAACTCTTTGCCGTGATTTTTGAAGGCAGCCTGGTGACAATTCCAGACTTTCCCATGATGCTTCAGGGTTTTTCCACCCCATAATTTTCCTAGAGTCAGGGAGTCTTTGGATGACATTTTTGGTTCATTAAGACAATGCGTGAAGCTGCTAAACATATGCAAACAGGTAAAAGAACTACTTTAACACTTACAAATGCATCTGTTTTTGCCTAGATGTGGGAGAAACTGCCAAATATGCATATGAACACATAAATATTGGCTTTAAATATGTTTTTTTTTTCAACATCAACACAAGCTTTTGTCAGCGTCTAGTGTTCTTGCAAAACTGGGCTGTAAATGATTTAGTGTACAGATGATGTGTGCAATATTTTTGACGTTAAAAAAATGGTTGATTCCAAATTAACGTTACATTAAAACTGACCTCATTTACTTTAATACACACTCTTTGTCTTATTTTAAAATACCATACACGTTACTTCACATTAAAAAAAAAAAGTTCGTAATCTTTTATTAAATGTAATTATTGGTTCCGCCTCTCAAACGACTTTTACATTTTGATGACATCATCAAGCACGCTGCTGATGATGCCCCTCCCCTCCAACTCCGGGTTATATAGAGCCAACTTTCACAAGCTAAGCAATTCTAAATGTTTGTTTATTTATTTATTTGTATTTTCCATCATTTTAGCTTCTAATTCAACCAATGGTGGAGTTTGGGAATGAGACCACATGCTTGGAGAAAAAAAACCTCAAACAAATACAAATAAACTATTAAGAAATAATTATTAGAATTATAATAATGATGATGATGATACTAATATATTATATTTCTTATATATTTTATTTGATTATTTCATATTATTATTTGAAAAAATATCAAATAAAAAACTAAAGAAATTAATAGAAATTCTAATTAGAACTAATACTAATTATTATTATTATTATTTTAACAAAATTCAAAATAGTAAAAAATATTAATGATATTATCTAAAAAATTATAATAACAAAAAATAACAACACAACTTTATTATTATAATATAAAATAAAGAAAATAGTTAAAAATGAATACATTATTATTATTATTGTTAATTTTGAAGTATTTCCTTTTTTTATATATATATATATACTGCAGTGCTACAAACAAATTTCTCTGCAAGCGTGTCCTTAAGTGCCAAGGCAGCTGTCAAAGCCATATATTTTCTGTGTACAAATTTCCACACGCATTCAGTGTGTAGCAATAATGCGGCCCTCGATTTTAAAGCACAGATCACCACACAAGGAAGCCATACGGATGCACGTAAGCAACCGCATCCTTCACAATCTTCACGTCTCAATATAAGAGAGAAGAACAGAGTGTCTTTATTACCCAGTTATCATAAATAAAACCCATACACACAAGCCCGGGAGAGAGTGATAGACAACGTGAGCGTATAAAACACATCCATCCAGCTGCGAGAGTGTTTTACTGCCATCTACAGAATGTAAATCAAACTGCCCACACAAAGACCGAGAGGTTATTAATATAAAGCTCGAAAATATAAAGCAAAAACATTTTTATGAGGTGCAACACTTTTTCTTTTCAACGTTTTGAGTCAGCCAGTCGAAATCGCTTATTCTGGCTGGCTTGGGCCCGTTAAAAACCTGAGGACACTTAAGGATATGTCACTCAGCTGTGTTTGAGTGCTCTCTCGTGGCTTTCTCGCACTTTTTCTTTAGCTCAACCAGACACAGACCCCTGGTTTCTCACCTTCCTAATTGGCCACAGCTCTAGAATGGCCTGTGACTCCACAAGCCGCGGAATTTCAATCAAGCTGCACAAAAGAGGCCTGTGTTTCTGCGCGAGGATAATATAAAGCTCGAAAATATAAAGCAAAAACATTTTTATGAGGTGCAACACTTTTTCTTTTCAACGTTTTGAGTCAGCCAGTCGAAATCGCTTATTCTGGCTGGCTTGGGCCCGTTAAAAACCTGAGGACACTTAAGGATATGTCACTCAGCTGTGTTTGAGTGCTCTCTCGTGGCTTTCTCGCACTTTTTCTTTAGCTCAACCAGACACAGACCCCTGGTTTCTCACCTTCCTAATTGGCCACAGCTCTAGAATGGCCTGTGACTCCACAAGCCGCGGAATTTCAATCAAGCTGCACAAAAGAGGCCTGTGTTTCTGCGCGAGGAGCGAGTCCGCCCGTCTCTCCATTCAGCCCTGTGTTTGTCTGTCTGACTCGCTCTGCTGCCGTCTTACTCACACTGATGGACAGGAACTGAGGTCAGAAAGCCATCTTCTACCTCTGGCATGGGGTAAAATCTGGCCGTAATGTGGTTAATAACTGAAACAGGCCAGAGGTTTGTTAGTGTACAGGGAAAGATCCGGTCCCACTTATCTGTACTGAATTACAGACGGACGACTAACTGTTATTTATGGCATTACCCAATAATCTGTGCTATTAATACTTTTCAAATACTTAAAAATAACAAAACAATGGACATTCATATAGATCAACATATATTTGTATTTAATAATGATATATTAATAATAATAAATAATTACAAAAAAAAAAATGAAATTTAACAAATACTAATATTTTGTTGCTTGTTTTATTATTATAATTATTTACATTTAA
>NW_015652428.1:15433-16973 GCF_001515625.1 Sinocyclocheilus rhinocerous
AATATATATATATATATACACATTCATACGTATGCACGCACACACAAATTGTTTGTGTTAATTGCCGTGTTGCAATTGTTCAGGTTTCACCGTCTTGCACTTGATTGTTGCCTGCGGACACAAATTACCAATCCTGTACAGCACACAGACTCAAAAACAGACTCATGAAACCAATTTACACTCCATTTCGCTGCCTGAAACAAAGAGTTTGCCGGGAGGAGGATTCAGACACTTCCAGGCATCTGTAGCAGCACAGAAAAGCAAAGGCCAACGCTTGTGTGGTTTGCATTAGAAATGAACACACTGCACTGCAAAACAAAAACTGCCACTGAAACAAAACTGGATCAATTGCCAAGGAAACATATGCACAGTAATTACTAATATCATCACCTTGTTAAAACAAACAGAAATGTCAGGGGTTCGTTCTGATCTTTTCCTGGTATTTTTATCATTTAAGTTAATTTAATGAGTTTGTCCTCTCAGCATATGCGACGAGCGCAATAAAAGACACCGTAAAAAAATATGTGTAAAGAATAAACTGACATCAAGGCAGAAAACTATTATGAACTAATTAACAATATAAAAAGCAAAATGTAAAAAAATGCAATAAAATATATATTTTTTTTTTGTTATTATTTATTCATAACTTAATTAATTAATAATTATATGTACTGAGATACTTCCAATGAACAACATATGAAGAGTTCATTTGCAAAAACAGATAACTCTGTTTTTAAAAATGTTCAAGAACCATGTTTTGTTTTTTTTTGTCCTGCATTCCAATTAATATCAATCAAACTTCAGTTGGGTTGTTTTGATTAAATAATAATAACAAAAAAAATACAGCTAACTAACACAATAAAACACAATAAAAGCATGATAACATAATGGAAAAAAAACCCACGATTTATGAAAATTAATAATAACAGTTTCTGTTTTTGCAAATAAACTATTCATGTATTCTATTCTATTCTATTCTATTCTATTCGTACCGAGATTCAATGCAGTAACTTTCATATTATATAAATACCTTATATATATTTTTATATACATTTTATACAGTAAAATGTAATGTACTGGTTAAATTCTACATTATTAATTATTAATCTGTGTGTGAGAGAAATATAATAAAATATTATAGTGTATTAAATTATTTATTTATTTACAACTAACTAAATAAACTATTTTAATAGAATATAATCAATTTATTTTAATACAGTAAGTTTCATTGCACTAACGTTACATTTATACATTTATATATTTTATATACACATATTAATATACAGTATTTATTTATATATATATATATATATATATATATATATATATATAAGTGTGTTTTTGCATTACCACCAAGCTTCCTGTTAATCGCTTCTGGCTGACCCTTCCAGCAGGTGGCGCACTTACCTCACAGCGACCAAGCAGCCCTGTTTCCTGTAGCCTGGACCAAACACTCTGAATGCGACCGGCGTGTTCGGGATGGATGTTGGTGTTCCCACATATGCACTGGTGCTTTAGCATGAAGGTGTCATACTCCAGC
>NW_015652428.1:17159-39145 GCF_001515625.1 Sinocyclocheilus rhinocerous
ATACATACATACATACATACATACACACACACACACACACATACACACACATATATACATATATATATATATAGTTTAATAGTTTATACAGTTGATAAAATAATAGCTTGTGAATTAATTAACAATCTAAAAAGTCAAATATAAAAATATAAACAAATAAAAAGTATTATATGTGCCAATATACTTCCAGTGCAGTAACTTTACCTTATATATTAAATAAATACCTTTTTTTTTTAAGTATATTAAGGTATAATTTATAAACACTATATACATATGTTGATAAAATAATAGTTCATGTAACTTTATACATTTAAATTATTATATTATATTATATTATATTATATTATATTATACCGAATATATTGTACCGAAATACTTCCAATTCACGGCACAACACTGCCACCTAGTGTTCATACTCTCCAGAACCTCCTAGAGGCCTTTTTTCAATAGCAATGTTTATGCGAAAAGAAGAAGGGGGGGAAAAAACAAAAATAAATAAATTTGCTACTTATAATATGCTTGTTATTCCAATCTCTTGTCTTGATTATATGTCTATCGATACATATCGCAATCATATATAACATTTAAAAATGTTAATTTATGGCTTCTAGAGAGACTTGTTCTGACTTGCCTGCTTGCACTTTTATGTAATGATGTGAATTAATTATTACCAAGTAGGCGTGTCTTGATGGATGTCCTGTTCCGGCGTCTACACGAGTACGAGTTGAGGGATAAGCACATTACATCTAACTTTCTTTCTTTTCTTTTCTTTAAATTTATAATTAAGTTTTCAGACTTGCATTGTTAATTATTCATGAGTAGGCGTCTCTCTCCAGAGCTCGTTTAAAATGCATAAATTACTTGCACATAACTAATTAATTATTCACGAGTAGGCGTGTATCCCAGAGGCCCCTTATTCCTCATACAAAAAGTGCATGTAAACTAGTTGAGAGTTGAAACGAAACTTACTCTAGTTTTAGAACCGAAAAACAAAACTTCACTGGATCAATCTCTTTTCCAGACGCAGGCTGGAGGAGCACATGGCGGCGACGGAGAGCAGCTTAAGCCCGGCGGTGGAGTCGGTTGTGCCGGCATGTATGTTCGCTCCTGACCCGGGCTGCGCGGAGGATTCGCCCAGCGCTGAGCGCAGCGACGCCGGCGACAACCAGAACGGAGAGGCCGAGGATCATTTAGACCTCACCAGCAAGGTGGCTCTCAGGCCTAAGGGTTCGTTTGAACACTTCTCTGTGTGCAGGAACCATTACAAGAGTTTATTTGATAAATGCGTGGTGTTTAAACCCATTTAACAACTTTGAATTCAAAGCAAACGCGCTGCGCGAGTGACACGTTGGCTGTGCATGTGAACGCCAGCTGGCACTGCAACAACTCTGTACTGTACTCAACTGTACTGACCCCAGACTTATGTGCATGTGTGCGATCAAACCTGACCATGAGTAACATTGTGATAGAGTGAATTTAAGGTTGTTGCACTTTTAATGGATGTAAAACTGCAATAAAAAGTGCAACATGAAAAAGCACAGTTTTTGCTACAAATACTGATTTGTAAGTGACTAAAAATTATTTTGACACTCTTAAGTCACGCTTAAAAGTATTCATTAGATTTGATTATATTTATAATTATAAAATATGAAACCAAATTTTTTACTTTTTTTTTCAAATTATTACATTTATTTTCAAATTAATTTGCCAGTTTTCAAGCTTAATGTTTTTATGGATGTTTTATGTTTTTAGAGTTTATAATAATAAAAATAAATTCTTACATTTAATTAAATAAAATGGAATTATTAAATTACAGATAGACTGTTTGAAAATAGGTTTACTTGCAAAAATGGTTCAGAAAAGTTAAGTTATAGCTTGCTGTCTAAAGCAGTAGAATTCATTTTATTTAAATAATTTTAATAATTAAAAACTAACCAAACTACTTTTTATAAAAGTTATTCATTCATTTATTCCAAATAATTTTTGGAGTCACTGTATATATAGATACAGAATATATGGAATGCATACCAGTATATTGGTATCTTCAATAGAGTTAGTCATAGCCTGCTGTCTAAAACAGTGAAATTCATTTTATTTAAATAGATTTTTGTTTTAATCATTTAAAACATAAACGTTTTGCAAAAAAAAAAGTTTGAAAAGCGTGCTTGTGCTATCATTAAAACTAAAATAGAATAGATTTAATATTTTGTAATCCAGTTTAATGGCATTCGTACACTTCTAAGTTTTGAAACTCTGCAGGACACCGGCCCTCCAGGACCGAGTTTGGACAGCCCTGCTGTAAAGAGATATTAAATATATGGAATGCATACCAAAATTTTGACGTTTTAATATATTAAAATACATGTTCAACAAATATCTCGTTCTTCTTCTATAAGTACATTTAACAGTACTTTTATTATTGTTGTTAACTGTCCTCAGTTTGCACTGGTCAGCCCTACAGGAGAGCAATATGAGTGTTTACAAAAGCAGCTGCGAGAACGAATAGAGGAAGGATGCGGAGAAACCATCTATGTGGTCGGAATGGGAACAGGTGAGACGTGAAAACATTTATTTTAAATGTAAATAATATTTCAATATATTACTATTTTTACTATATTAAATAAATGCAACCTTGGTAAGCATGAGGGATGTCTTTCAAAAACATTAAAACATTTTTTACAAAACTTTGAACATTTTTATTTAATAGACAAAAACACTGCTTTAGCAAAAGACACCATGCAATAGCGACCTGCAAAAAAAAAAGTTTGAAAAGCGTGCTTGTGCTATCATTAAAACTAAAATAGAATAGATTTAATATTTTGTAATCCAGTTTAATGGCATTCGTACACTTCTAAGTTTTGCTTAAGTGTCCAAATTCTTTTTGGGGTCACTGTAAAGCAGGGCTGTCCAAACTCGGTCCTGGAGGGCCGGTGTCCTGCAGAGTTTAGCTCCAACCTGCCGCGGAGAAACCATCTATGTGGTCGGAATGGGAACAGGTGAGACGTGAAAACATTTATTTTAAATGTAAATAATATTTCAATATATTACTATTTTTACTATATTAAATAAATGCAACCTTGGTAAGCATGAGGGATGTCTTTCAAAAACATTAAAACATTTTTTACAAAACTTTGAACATTTTTATTTAATAGACAAAAACACTGCTTTAGCAAAAGACACCATGCAATAGCGACCTTGTGACCTCTAAGGTCAAAGGTTGTTAATGTGTCTTGTTTTGACCAGATTTTGTACTTTTGCCCATCTGTCATATTTATTCTTGTATTTTCAAGCCTTTTTTGCCATAATTTCAGAAACTGATTTTGACTTTCCCAGACGTAAATGTCCTATTAAGAAGTGTTGATAAATTCTTGGTGTCTCTGTCTCTCAGACGGTGGTGATTATGGTCTGGATGAGCGGGATATGGAAGCATCTGTCGCTACAGTGCAGTCACTTTGTGAACAGGTTGATGCTGACCTGATTCTGCTGAGAGAGAGGACAGAAACAGCAGGACATCTCCGCGATTATCTCATCCGTCGTCGAGTGGGAGAGGCAGACTTCCTGGAAGTCAGGTTTGAAGATGTTTTACAAAGAAATTATGTTAAAAATTATAATTTGTTTGCTTAAAATCATTTCTTTTTTCAGAGTGGCAGTCGTAGGTAATGTAGACGCTGGTAAAAATACACTTTTGGGTGTCCTAACCCATGGTGAACTTGACAACGGTCGTGGATTCGCCCGCCAGAAGCTATTCCGCCACAAACACGAGATGGAGAGCGGCCGGACGAGTAGCGTCGGTAATGACATCCTGGGTTTCGACCAGGAGGGGCAGGTGGTCAACAAACAGGACAGCCATGGAGGCAGCCTGGACTGGACCAAAATATGCGAGAGGTCATCGAAGGTCATCACTTTCATCGACTTGGCGGGCCACGAGAAGTACCTGAAGACCACCGTATTTGGCATGACTGGTCACCTGCCGGATTTCTGCATGCTAATGGTGAAAGGGAGTAGGTGTGCCACAGGTGTATGTACTCGGCGGTTTCAAGTTTTATGAATTCTGTCTTTTTCTGTATCGCAAAGGTGGGAAGTAATGCAGGAATCATTGGCATGACTAAAGAGCACCTCGGTCTCGCTCTGGCCCTCAACGTTCCTGTTTTTGTAGTTGTAACAAAGATAGACGTGTCCCGCTAACATCTTACAAGGTAATGTGACTCATTTTACTACAGAAGTTTTATCAACAGCATTTGTGACATAATGTTAATCAGTACTAATTTACAGAAATAATTTTTAATATATAGAATAGACATTTTGTAAGATACTAGGTGCCCACAAATTTTTGCAGATGTTGTGTTTTTTATTTTAATGTTTTTATTTTTACACATGTTATACTATAACCAATATGATAGTATAAATCAGCGGTTCCCAATCCCCCCCCTGCATATTTTGCATGTCTCGCTTAGTTAACACACCTGATTCAGATAACCAGCTCTTTAGAAGAGAGCAACGTGCATGAACTGTGTTCCGATTGATATGATCCCTATACAGTGTTCATTGCTCCCTATTCCCTGAGCAGGGGAAATCCGTTTAAGTTTTCTTCTCTTCGGAACATTCATTCATGGATTTGCGCTGCGCCGCTGCCTGCAGTGTCTTCACACACAGACGAGTGTGACATCATATACCTCTGTAAATAAATACAATTTAAATTCACGTCTCGCACACTTTAATGCCCTTTAAATGGAACATACTGTATACAGTACACTCGTTTCGAACTGGAATCATGGCGGAATATCCGGTGATGTCCACTTCGCAGGGCACTTACGTTCGAATAGAACAGACGTCGTACGTAATAAGAGATACATACGAAATGTGCAGAGCAGGGGGGCGCGAGGACTGGGATTGGGAAACGCTGGTATAAATCTACAAATTTTTTTTTTTTAAGATTTATTTTTGTAATTTGAGTGTATTATACTATGACTTCTCTGTGTGGATGAACTTACACACTAGTGGTGTAATTCCTGCATGTTTGTGTAATATACGCAAGAATACTTCCTGGTATCCTTGCGCATATTGTGCAAATGTTATTGGGATTTTTGAGTTTGGAAGTTATAACATGTAACGAAATTAAAGTTAAAATTATTTCCTGGTTTAATCAACAATATCCCGCACATGCCTACAGTGTATGTTTTTTTTATAGACAAATTTTGTGTGGTTTCGCGTTGCAGAGACGCTAAAGTTATTACAAAGTTTACTCAAGTCTCCAGGATGCAGAAAAATTCCAGTTTTGGTGCAAAACAAGGATGATGTCATTGTTACAGCCTCAAACTTCAGCTCAGAAAGGTAATTTTACTGAAACTTTACATAAACTTACACTTAAGTTGAGCCTTTCACTTTTTTGACTTAGCAATCAAGATGCTTTTTTGCCCAAAGAACCTTTGTAAGCGTAAACCTCAAACAAGGTATTAATATCATCTGTAGTAATGAGAGCAAATTAAACCAAAGCATTATTTTTGTGTGTAGGATGTGTCCGATTTTCCAGATCTCAAATGTGACGGGTGAAAACATGGACTTGTTGAAAATGTTCCTGAACTTGCTGTCTCCCAGAACGACGTTTAAAGACGACGAGCCGCCAGAGTTTCAGATTGACGACACATATTCAGTGCCGGTACGACACATACTGCCTTTGTACTTCTGTCTACCTCTTTCTCAATCATTTAAACCTCTCGTATGTTCCTCAGGGTGTAGGTACTGTAGTATCAGGGACTACTTTACGTGGATTAATACGGCTGAATGACAAGCTGCTCCTCGGTCCGGATCCTCTGGGTCTTCATCCACATCACCGTCAAATCCATCCACCGCAAGCGCATGGCTGTTAAAGAAGTGCGCGGCGGGCAGACAGCCTCATTCGCTCTGAAGAAGATCAAGCGTTCGTCGATCAGGAAGGGGATGGTGATGGTGTCGCCCCGCCTCAACCCACAGGCATGCTGGGAGTTTGAGGCAGAGATTCTCGTACTGCACCATCCAACGACGATATCGCCGAGATACCAAGCTATGGGTGAGTAGGCAAGACAAATGTTAAATATTTTGACTGAATTTTTGTTACTCATGATATTAAATAGGCCTACTTAACATTATTTTTAATATAGTCTGTTAAACATTTAATAAAAAAGATTAGCATAAATATTTGACTGAATTTTTGATATTGAAACTTAACTTTTTTATGTAGTTTAAAATATTTAATCAAAAGATTAAAAATAAATATTAGACTGGATATTTGTTTATTATAAACGTTAATTAAGATTTTTTTTTTTTTTATGTAATCTATATTAAACTTTTTTTTAAAGATTTAAAATGATTTTTTTGTTTCTTGTGATATTTAAAACATTTGCTTGTTGTATAATATATATTGAACATATAAACTATTGAAATAAAAAATAAACAAAAACATCCAAATTAAGATATTTGGATTTTTAATGCAGCAAATATTTATTTAGCATTTTATTTTTCCAAATATCTAAATATTAAATAACTTTGTTCGCATATTTAAGTGAAATTTAAATAAATAGTAATATGTATATATATATACACACTAATTTGAAATGAAATAAATTTACTATTAAAAAATTTAATAGTGAAAAAAACTATTAAAAATATATGAGCAATTTTTAACTAAATAAAAAATAAAAAATATGTATTAATACATTTATTTATAATTTATATAAAAACAATTTATGATATAGACATTTTTGTCAGATACAGAGGATATTTAAATTTTGACAGATAATTCTGTTTCACGTGCTTACACTTTTATTTCATGTTATAACCAGTATAATAAGTATAGATCTACAGGTTTACCTTTATAAAATTGGGTATCAGAAATGATAACTGAATGTTTGTATTGGGAAAAACTGCTGTTGTTGTACTGAAGAAAAAGTATTTAAAAAGATACATTTAACATTACGGGGGGATACACACATTTAGGCAGATGATTTTGTTTCAGTTTACTATATTTTTTACATTTTTATTTTGTGTTTTATAATATTGTTGTTACCCAATATTATAGTATAAATCTACACTGTTTTACCTTAACGAAATGTAATATACATATACATAAAGAAATGAATTCCCTGTTTGATTTTGGGGAAATTAACCCTTATATTATGTGCTCCCAATATTGGCTTCTAATATCAATGCTTTTGTTTTACTGAAGGAGAGGTATGCAGCAAATATTTATTTAGCATTTTATTTTTCCAAATATCTAAATATTAAATAACTATGTAATATATAAATAACAAATTTTACTTAAATATGTCAACAATAATATATATATATATATATATATATATATATATATATTATTGTTCGCATATTTAAGTGAAATTTAAATAAATAGAAATATATATATATATATACACACTACTGTGCATAATATTGTTGTTACCCAATATTATAGTATAAATCTACACTGTTTTACCTTAACGAAATGTAATATACATATACATAAAGAAATGAATTCCCTGTTTGATTTTGGGGAAATTAACCCTTATATTATGTGCTCCCAATATTGGCTTCTAATATCAATGCTTTTGTTTTACTGAAGGAGAGGTATAAAAAAGATGTAATATTTAAATAGAAATTGTATCTAAAAAGATATTGTATCATAGTTCACTGTGGCAGTATCAGACAGACGGCCACCATTATCGGCATGAACAAAGACTGTTTACGGACGGGGGACAAAGCCAGCGTACACTTCCGCTTCATCAAGACCCCCGAGTACTTTCACACGGACCAGAGACTCGTCTTCAGAGAGGGCAGGACCAAGGCCGTGGGCACCATCACTAAGGTCAGAGGTCACAAAAACATTCACCCTATATATACATATATATGGTTTCTTGAGATTTATCCAACTGGAAATTGTTATTGAATTGGTTTTACTTTAGAGATGTCAGTCATGCTTTTTTTTATAATGTCAGCCAATAAAGTATATAAAGAGATGTGTTACCTTCCAGCATGAGTCATAAAAGCTGGCGATGCGTTTCCTTCTGAAACTCCTGTCTGTTGTCTTCGCTTGTACGACAGCTGCTTCAAAGCAAGCCTCCGGCCAAGATGCAGTCTACCAAGAAAACCTCGTCACAGGTGGAAGGCTCTTCATCAGCCTGCGAGGAAAGCACACAGATGGGAGGAAGCCCTCAAATGGGACAACTGGTGAGAGGCAGCAATAAATCCATAAATAATGGATAAAATAATTGTACAAACTGTACGTACAGATATTTTATTATATATTGTAAAAATGTTACAAATCAAGTCAATAATAATAGTAATAATAATACTAATATTGCATAATATTTAAATTTTACACACACACACACGCACACATTTTATTATTATATTTTAATTTGTATTATGCTTGGCATTAAATCATTTTCTCTCACTTGGTTCCATATTGTTCCTTATATACTCTTTTTCCACTTATAGTTCACTTATACTGCATATAATATTCATCTTCAAACGTTCACGGACACTTATAGTCCTTGAAATTTCTCGACCCTTTTCACCCCCAATACACAAAAAACGGCCTTTTCTCTTCTCTCCTGTCCGTGGCTCAGTGCGGTAGACAGCAGGGGGCGAGGAGACACTTTGTACAGATCGAAACAAAGAGAATAAAGTTAAAAAAGCACGAGAAAGCAGTGTGAAGTGAAGATAAAATGGTTTAAAGCACATTAAGGTCAGACTCTTTAAGCTTCTTAAAATTTTAATTTGCTGTAGTGTAAATCGCAGAGGTATTAAGAGCATTACTTTCATGATTATAAAAGACATTAGAGTCTTAATGTAATGAATTAGCCTGATTTATTTCCTGAACAGTATTTGAATGAGACAAATCACTTCTGAAAAGCACATGACTCTTTCATTTAGACTTAACGGTTAATTAATTTTTCCATTAATGGTCACTGCAGACCAAATTCTGGGTTTTATTTCTTTGTAAGTAGTGTTCAAATAGTAAAGCTGTCCTTATTAACCATTATTGAGATGTTAAATTACAGGTTTACAAACAGAATCTATTGAAATTTACTCATTCAGTTATGTTTTAAATTGCCATTAGCTAAAAGATTGACAAAAAAAAAAAGATATCTACCAAAATTATAAAAAAAGCTTTAGCTGATAAACATAAAAGATAATTGTATTACATTTTTTGAATTTGAGTCCAAGTTTAATTTCTTTTGATAAAGAGAAAATTACAAAAAAATAAGAGAGAAATAAATAAATACATAATAAAAATAAGAATAATTCAGTATTTATTTATTTAATTGATGTATTTTACTTTTACTGTTATTCAAAAGTTTCCATTTCTGGAAAGAAAATAATACAATAAAATGTTAGAATATTAAATATATTTGGTTCATAATCTCTTTCAGTTGAATTTATTCAAATTTGTTTTAATAAAAGTATTTAATTGCCAATCATTTATTTAAAGGGGTCATATGATGCTATTTCAATTTTTCCTTTCTCTTTGAAGTGTTACAAGCTCTTGGTGCATAAAGAAGATCTGTAAAGTTGCAAAGACTAAAGTCTCTAGTAAAATAAATTCTTAAAATGAAAGGACAAGTTTCATTTATTTTGCTGAGGAGAAAATGACAAAAAAAAAAATTGTATTTATCTATTTTTTATAACTATGCAAACTGCCTTCATTTACAGTTTGTTACAACAGCACAATTTTGTTGAGGAAAAAACTTCAAACAACACTATTTTTATAGTGAGATTTGTATTTGATTTTGATTTGTATGAGTTTAACTTCAATCACAATTTTAATGTGCTTTTAACACAAAATTAGTAAAACAAATGACACTTAGACTTACATTTATTTAAAAGTGAAAATGACAATGAAAAAAATCTGTGTATTTACTTTTTACATTTATTTTATCTGTTATGCGTTTCTCTCCTACTCATGGAAATGACACGATTTTAACAAAAACTGATAAAAACACAACTAACATCTTTCGAATTGACATTGTGACAGCTGCCTTTTTTCATTTTTATTTTTTTACTTGGGGTCAAATAAAAAAATAACTTTAGTGAGGATCCAAAATCAGTTTTTTATCGTCTCTTTCAGTTGAAGTCTGGTGGAAGTGGTCGACGGCGTGGCGGCCAACGGCACAAAGGCAAATCAGCACTGAGCAGCACTGGAGCAACTACTTCAGCAGCTGGAGTGGGCAGCAACTGAGCTTCCTCCAGCTCTCTCACCCATCGCTAGTGGTCAGCTGACTGAACACCAGAGGGCAGTAAAGCCTTTTTTCTCTTTCACTCTGCCCTTTTTTTTCTTTCACTAAATCGGACTGAACTATTTCTCCCTAATTAGAAACGTTCATCTCCACTGACACAATCGTGCCAAAACCCTGACTGACAAGCAGCTGTTGTGTTCCTCATCCACCTGCTCTTTTTTTTTTTTTTTTCCTCACCCTTATCAAAACCCTTTTACTTAATATTCTGGAGTCTCAACATTTTGTAATAAACACCCCAAAATCCTGGAATTTTGTAGCCGGAATGTTTCCCCGAGGACCTAATTAAGCAGCCTACGACTGAATCCCTGTTTGTGTTCAGCGATTTTGCTATTTTTCATGTCATTTTCCTCCTTCAATTGAATTTGGCAAATGCTAACGCAGATGAAAGGGAGAAATCTGTTCTGCTTGTCAATCTCTCATGCCCCCTCATCCTCTTCTGATTTTAATGAGCGTCGTAGCTGCCGAGACGCGCAAAATCACGGCAGATAAAACTGGTCCCTCTTGGGGCGTCACAAATTAGGTGGCTTTCTGCTCTTCTGTATTGCTTTTTATTTCGTGACCTGGCATTACTTACAAAAGGTCTCACCTTTTCAATCGAGAAGTGTTTTATTATTATAATTTTTTTGTTGCTTAAAACAGGAAGCTAACTGAGATGACGTGGCATTTAGTTCGGATTTCCGTTGTCACTTTCTCATTAAACCTTATTTTCTGTCAATTCTTATTTATTCTAGACTCTTTTCATTGAATTGAGAGTAGACCTTGAATAAATTCAAACAAAATTACTAATTTACCCAAAAATGACAATTCAGTCATCATTTGTTCACCGTCATAATGTTCTAAATTAGTATGACTTTTTTTTTTGTTGCTATTTTCTGTGAAATTACAATAAATAGAAACTTTTATTATTATTTTGCCTCACAAAAGTGGTTTATAAATCTGGAAGCTCATTTCCGGCACAGGATAAAAAAATATGTAATAAAAAAGGTAATTGCGACTTTTTATCTCATGACTGGAATTGCGAGGGGAAAAAAATTATTCTCTGATTTGCGTTATATAAAGAGTTTAGATTTTGCAGATTTTTCTCTGAATTTGCATCATGCAATTCTGACCTTTTTCTCTGAATTCTGAGTTTACATATCTCAATTCTCGTTTTTTGTTCCACCATACAATAAAACATATTATAAAAAAAGGTAACTGTGATTTTTTATCTCACAAGTCTGCCTTTTTTGTTATTCTGAATTTATATTAGAATTGCGAGGAAAAAAAACTGAATTGTCAGATTTGCGAGATATAAACTCAGAATTCTGAAGGGAAAAAATCTGAATTGCGATATGTAAAGAGTTTAGATGTTGAAAATGTTGAAATTTTTTCTCTGAATTATGAATTTACATATCGCAATTCTGACTTTTTTCTCTGAATTCTGAGTTTACATATCGCAATTCTCGTTTTTTGTTCCACCATAAAATAAAACACACTATGAAAAAGATAATTGTGACTTTTTATGTCACGAGTCTGCCTTTTTTGCTATTCTGAATTTATAATACAATTGCAAGGAAAAAAAATCTGAATTGTCAGATTCGCGAGATATACAGAATTCTGAGAAAAAGTCTAAATTGCGATATATATATAAACTGAGTTCAGATTTTGCGAAATTAGAATTTTTTTCTCCGAACTCTGAATTTACATCACGCAATTCTGACTTTTTTTCTACGAATTCGTATTGCAATTTCTCAGAGTTTGCATTTTGCAATTCGGTTTTTGGTTTCCACCATGCAATAAAAAATACTGTAAAAAAAAAAGATAAATGTGACTTTTTATCTCACAAGTCTGCCTTTTGTCTCTCGCAATTGTGAATTATAAACTTGCAATTGCAAATTAACTTATAGCAATTCAGATTTTTTTTTCTCACAATTTGATTTAATAAACAATTCTGAGTTTATATCTCACAATTCTGGGTTTATCTCTAAAAAAAAAGTCTGAAATCAACCCTCTACATTGCGAGTAAATCACTCGCATATGCGACTAAATCTTCACTCTGGGCGACTAAATGATGTCTAATATTAGCCAATTGCTAATAAATTCTCAGATTTTACACGCCAGTGTGTGAGTTGGAGGCTAAGTATAAGTTTAGCGCAGATATATTTTCACTCGCCGAACACTCTCTGACTGAGTGCATCAGAGTTTCACTCTCCGCGAAACGATCTGTGCTGTTTTTCAGTTCATCTGAATGGCTGTGCAACGCGCCTGTATTTAACATACCGTAAACTCTACTGTGAAGGCGCACGACTCGCCGTCGCTTTGTTTCACAAACACACACAGCGAGAGAGGAGATATTTATAAAACTGTGCCATTTTACAAACAAATACATATATATATATATATCAGTCTGGCGAGTAAATAAAAAATGTACTAGCCAATGGCGATTCAATTGCAAGGTGTTCGTAGAGGGCTGGAAATGTCAGATATAAACTCTTGTGTTATATATAGCACTTTTGTGCTATATTTTACGTCTTCTCAAGTCGTACAGTAGCTTCATTTAAGAAACAACCTATATTTAAGTCGTTGTTTACTGATATTCTTCAGGAGATTTTGTTATTCAAGAATAATTTATACAAATTATAAGTTCATGTCTTATGGATCTAAGATGGACGTCAAGATTTTATAAAACTTTGGTTTGTTTCTTAACAAATGACTTCACAAGACTAGGGATTTATCTATAAATGTCATATGGACCACATTTATGGTGCTTTTGAAGCTTGAAAGCTTCAGTTCCCAGTGTAAATTGGAGTTATTCTTCTGTGAATCTAATATATATTTACATATCTGTGTGATGCCTGCTTGGGATTGCATTCAATATGAAATTTGTCAGGGAAAGCTGCGGTGAAATGTTGTAAAGGTCTTGAAGTTCCCTGTTAAAAAGAAAGAAAGTTAAACAATTAGCCATTAAGTCGAGAATTTGAAGTCCATTATATGCTGTAATACAAATTCAGACCAACGGAGTTCAACATAAGAAACACCAAATCTCGTCTACCAAGATGTGGTTTCATAATTGCATTTTTAAAACAAAAGAAAAACTCAGTGCCCACACAGTAGCTTTCATTTACATAGTTTCCATGATCCCAATGTGCAGTATTCACACAAGGCATTGTTCAAGGCAGTTCTGGTTCTTGTTCTTGGATTTGATCTGCTGTTCTTGTCTTTTGAATCAATAAAGGTGAACCACAAGGTCTGTACTATCAGGGAGATCTTTAGACATTGATTTTAGTTTTATCCGAGGTAGCCAAGTAGATTTGAATTTAAATATATATTTTTTTTTTTTTTTACACACGTGATCACTAAGTTCAATCAGAATGGCTTAAGAAGACCACATGCAAGCCCTTGAGTTATGCAAAATAAATTTTTAATACGTTTTTTTTATCTTCAAGAACCTGAAGGATAATAATATTATTTTTTATTTTACTTATTTATATTTTTCCCCTCCCCCTAGGGCTGGTACGTGATTTGATTTTTAGGCAAAATACAAGACATTTAGTTTTAGAGCGTTCAGTGCATTGGTTATGTTTTGTTTTTTTTTTTGTTTTTTTTCAGCCATTTTCTTTTGGATTCAGTCCCCTTTTAGTGCATGATTTAGTTTTTTGCATTAAAATGTATGTACATTACGTACATATGAAAACATATGGAATTTCTGTTGTAAATCCTTTTAAATAAAAGAAAAAGTTATAGAAAAACTCTTAATGCAGTTATCACAGTTGCTTTCCCGTAATTTGACAAAACAAATGTAAAGATTTTAATTTAATTGCCTTTAGTATGTACTGTTATGTCTCTAGTTTGTCTAATGTGAAACAACTCTTCCTCTGAGGAACTATTGAACTGAATTATTTGTAAACATTTGGTTTATTCGCCCTCAGACGCTCATTTCTAATTTGTTATTTGCTCTTCTCTCCAACATGCCGAACAAATATGCCATAAAAGAATCAAATTACTTACTGTCCCTAGCCCCACTGCTGTGTAAAAAAATCTGAAACACTCTCAGCCAACAAAACTGAGGCATTTAGGTAATTTTGTCAAAACTCATTGAAGTGGCGGCATTAAAACGCCAACCAAACACCAAGCCACATGGTCAAACGGAGTCCCGCGGCGCCCCTATCGCCTAATTTCCAGCTCTTTATGTCCCTGCTCCCCTGGAGGGGATGGATGCGAGTCTTGTCACTGAGATCCTAATAAACGTGTTATTCAAAAAACCAATTCCAGTCCACGGCATGTGTCGGCTTGGCACATTAAATTGGTTTTTGATGCGCCAGTATGTGAACGACAAGATGTTTGGACTTAAATTTTGGTCTGTGTCGCACGTAAATCTTCAAAAGTCTATCTTCAGAAGTCAAATTATAAAACTGTACAAAAAGCAACCCTCAATGTAAAGTATTGTCACCAAAGTGCAATTCATATTAGTGCCACAAGAGCTAAAAGCGTCAGTTGTCATTGCTAACAATTAGCAAACCTGCTAACACTGGGCAAAACATCATATTAGACTTAGTTTACCTGTTTCTTTAATGCACCTGATGTTATGATTACGACTTTCCAACTTGTTTAAATACAAACTTCACAGAAAATTCACATATTGTTGACCTTTTTTCCTACCATGGGTAGTTTTTTTTTTTTATGGCTAAAATGTCAATGTTAGCATCTGGCTCCAATCAAACAATGTATTTGAGTCGTGACACATCTTCGCCTTTCGCTTCTTTCTGTGCACAAAATATTGGCCTTCGCTTTCAAGGTCATGTGCAGGAACTGGAACGTTTGGTAAAGTTGCTGTCCTCAGAAGTATTGATTATATTTCAGGATCTAAGGCCACTTAGCGTTTATTCATTAGAGCTCTGCCCCTCATTTGAAGCATGACTGGTTAATCCTCTGTGCATTATTTTGCGTATTGGCAGTACATAACCACAGGCTAATTAACAGAAACCATGTTTGGACAAAGCAAAGAGGATTGAAGCTTCCTCATTCAAAACAATGTCATGCTTTGACTTTGTTTAGTCTGCCTTTCCAAGATGAAAGGCTTCATATTTTAGGGGTTTCCTTTGTTCAATCAAGCCTAGTATGTAACCAATTTTCAAACATACTTTGATAGCCGTCTCGCTGTCAGGCGCCCCTACGTCAACTACAGTTCTGTGTTTATTTGGCTGGTTATAAATACTTCAACCAGATTCTGTTATCATTACAAGAGTTACACAAAACTAGTTCCATTTGCTTTTTTCAGTATTATTAAAGTATAAGCTGGTAAAGTTTATAAATACACAAGAGTTGCACCAAAAACATCACTGATTTCAATTGGTTAGGTTTGTTGCAAGAAGAAAACATATATATGCACATAAATGGTGAGCAGTATGCATGCACGACCAAAATAAAAAATAAAAAATGCGCTGGGAAAATAAGTTCAGACTACTCATTTTCATCAAACGGTTGACAGCTGTTAATGCACAATCACCGTATTAGATTTACTAACTGTAAGGTAATACATCAAGATCTTGCTTATTTTAGTTTTGAAAATGATGAAAATTAATATAAAAAATAAAGTAAAAAAGAAAATAAAGTAAAACATATTTTTTAGCATTGTATTTTTAGCAAGTGCACTATAAAATAATAGCATTTTTATTTAATACTTAAATACTTTTTTATTTTTAAATATACTAGTATTATCACACTTATACACACACACACACACACATAGTTATTATTATTAATTTGTAAAAATAAATATGTATAAAAATATAAATATAGGTAAAATGTAAATTCGCTCTGCATTTTTGTATGAAATGTCAATTACATATTCCCAAAAAAGTTACCCCATGACATGACACAGCTTACATAACATGGGACAAGTTGCATTTTTTCCCCACTTGGGACGCTTTCTTCTCTTTCAGTTATTTTCAGTTATATTACAGACATCCTAAAATATAATTAGGCCTATTAGTTTTCCTTTTATTGCACAGAGGACAGCCTAAAGAAAAATTTGCACAGCTTACCTCATTCTCCCCAGTGTGCCACTCATGCAAGTCTCTTGCGTACGTCCACAAGGCCTCTTATTATCCACTGCAGTCACAGTCGTAAGCCATTTATAAATAAATGATCAGCTCTCTGGTGCTCATTGAGTCATTGTCTGTATCTCTGACTCACTCGCTGTCTATCTTTCCATCTCATCACAGATTTCTAGAAGCGATTTTCAGGGAGAGCAAATTTTGCTGTTGTTCAGACTGAGAAGCA
The DNA here is from genome assembly GCF_001515625.1 of Sinocyclocheilus rhinocerous. NCBI lineage: Eukaryota > Metazoa > Chordata > Actinopteri > Cypriniformes > Cyprinidae > Sinocyclocheilus > Sinocyclocheilus rhinocerous. Next base: position 33,689 of record NW_015652428.1, read on the forward strand.
TGTAAAAATAAAATCGTAATCCCACCGACAGAAGATGCAGTGATAAGCTGTATTTCTGTGATGAATGTGAATGATTTGAAAGGGCAAAATTTAAAAATACTTCTGCAAGGGATTGGCGCTTCATCCAGTCAGACGTTAATCTCCAAGTAAATAGTGCCACTTTCATTCTCGGAGGAGAAAGTAGTTCGATTTTACTCTTTACATTGAATTTCTGTGTCGCTATTTTAGCTCATCAGAAATCAGTTTTCTCAGCATTAGTCGGTCAGTGGCAGATGTTTGGAAATGACGCAGCTCAAGTCTCTGTGGTGGGAGATAAGCATTTTGCCTTTGATGAAAAGCTAAGCCTTTAGCTCTCAGTTCTCAGCTTTGGTTGCCGACGTGGCTTGGCACGGAGGGGGGCACTCGGGATTGCCATCGTCTGGAGGGTGGCATGGCCCTTTGTTTTAGTGGGCCCATTGCTGGTGGCTCGGATGGACCAGTGACAGATCTGCCATGTCCAGAATGGTCCACATGCCGAATGCCCTGGTGCATCTTGGGTCCCAAACATCCACTGAAAAGCAGCAGAAGCATTTAAATGGGCATGACTGTAATTTAAATTGCACTAATGCAGTGGCTGCCCAATGTACTCCAAAATTATCTATCATACAAATTTAAAAATAAATCTCATTAATGCATTAGTGGTGGGAAGTTTTTCTGACTCTTTTTGCAATTACTTTATGGCAGTAGATGACAATGAAGTCAATGAAAATTATTTACTCAGATGATTTACTCAACACAATGTTGTTATTGTTAACTATAACAAACTATCACAAATAGAGTAAACAAATAAATAAACTTTAATTTAAATTACAATAAATTAAACTGAAATAAAATAATTGCAACTACATAAAAAAAAAAAAATAGCACATAACCAAAATGTGTAAAACCTTAACTAAAATTAAAAATGAAAACAACAACATTCAACGATTTAAACTAAGCATTAATCAACAGTCTAGAAAAGTTTAGTTCAGAAAAGAAATAAAAGACTGTATTCACGTATGACTGAATTATTTCACTCTATTCCTTCTAAAATACTGTTAAAATTGTAATGAAATTCCACTGTTGTGTTCATGTTCAAAGATTTATCCAACTGTGACCTTGTTTGGAATTTTTTCAAAAACAGACGAAGTAGCTTGCAATAAGTGTTTAAAGTGATTGTGATTGTGAGAGTCATATTAACTTATTACATTGGTCTGGGATACTGGATTCTGATTGGTCAATGGCAGCATTTAGCGCTCAGATGTTTCCAAATACTCAACGTTGTCTAGTTGAAAATATCATATTGTGATCTACAACATTGGTTAATGGAGACGTGAAATTGCTGTAAATTACAGATTGCTGTACTGGTTCATCAAAACATGACACAGATGTTTCCCGTCTGTGTTTTTGCTGTTAGAAAACGTCTGTCAGGTGGAGAGTCAGACTGACACTAAGTGCAGTAAGAAGAGCTGCGGCAGTAATTTATAAACCAAGTAAGTCTCTTTTTTTCTTGTTGTTTATTCACCTGCTTGCCATCTTGAGCACCCATGCCCTTTTATTCACATTTTTCTCAAGTGTGAAAAACAGCATTAGAGTTCAGCACAGCCAAAATGAAACAAAAGGTGAAGGGTGCGAGTCTTTTTGTTGATGTTATGCTTTGCCAGACCATTATTAATGCATCCAAAGTCTGTATTATCACTACATTTTTTTTCAGATAGTACATAAAGCCATTGTGACATGTTGTTCTGTTCAGTTATAGCCTGAAGAAAAAAAATGGTGTTGGATTTACTTTGATCTTTTTTTTTTTTTAAGTGATACAACTTAGGATGTCAATCTTAAATTAAGAACCAGACAGTCACAAACTTGCAATGCTAATTATGTATTAAATTAAAACTGTATATTAAAAAAAAAAATCATTAAATTACACTGCTAAAACAGAAAAAGATTCAAATTACCTGGGATTAAAATACATTTTTATACCTCCAAATCTAACAAAAAAAAAATACAAATTACCTATACATTTATTTTAGATTTAGTATTTGACAATATAGAATTATTTTACATTTTACATTTTATAAACTGCCTACATTAAACACAAATATAAGTAATGGGGGGAGTAATGGCAGCATCAACAAACTTGGGTGAACCCAATCAAGTATTCCAAAATATTAACTTTGTTATGTCTGATTCCTTTTAGCTTCCATTATTTACATTGGTAGACTTAACTTGTTATGGTGGCATAATGAAATGCTTTCAAAACACTTTTATAGTTGTTTTGATGCAAGAACAACTCTTTGATCTCATTAACTCAATTTTGTTTTTGGGATCTTCTGCCTCTTCGCCAGGAAATATTCACCTCAAATCACCTCATATCAGTAGAAAAATACATTCTTGAGGTGACCGGTCAAGAGGGAAAACAGGTTTATGGTGAAAATTGGAAGGAGCTTGATGAAACCCTTTTCCAAGCCCACCATGGGTTACTGATTTTAGCTGGGGTTTATAAATCAAAAGATGTAGCAATGGGGATCCTATTGAATGCTAACACTGTCAGAGCCGCATTTCCCGCTACAACGTCCCTGGAGACATTCCCTTTGATGACAGAGAAAGTAGGCCTACTTGACGTGAACGTGATAAATTCGCTGCGGTCGGGGATATGTGGGGAAAAAAGATGTTAAAATGTGGCCTCTCATTTACAGTGTGGCTCCCCGTGTGACTGTGGATTAATGCTTCTCTGTGAACGCCGTTTATTCAGGCTGTATATGACAAATACAACAGCAAATTTTTACACTAGCAAAACCAGATATTCCCAGATGTGGAAAGCAACATCTTTTGTTCTTTACCAGACACTGTTTGCCCCCACGTAATAAAAAAAAAATGCTACACTTAAACCCTTGGTTAAGCTCTTATTTTACCCTGCATTAAGCAATGTTTTATGGTAATCATTTTGAGATACAGTTAGGCCATTTTGGACCCTGGGTTATGAAACCCTTGCAGTCTTTTTTGTTCTGATTAATATGCAAAATAATTGCATAAATGGATATGCACCTTATCTGTGTGAATTTATGAATGATTCTTCCATGCATTTTTTTTTTTCATAATTTTTAATCCAGATATCAACTCAGACTTCTAGTCTTCTCCAATCATTTCCTCTGTTTAAACTCAGGCCCTTTCTTAAAACTGCAAGCTCACATTCAAATGTGCTAGTTTTTAGAAATATACAGTGAAAAATGTGGTGCTGGAAAAGTTTTTGTTTGTTTGTTTTGTTTTGTTTAATAATTTGCTCATCTCATTAAATACTGTCTTTGCACTGTTGCAATAAGCTAAGATGAATTTCAGCATCTGGAGAAAAACTGTTCAAAAAGTTACATTTCTTGATTTTGTAGTATGTTTCAGAAGATGTAAGAGAACCAAGAATTATTTACTTGGCGACATTTCTACAGATGGACAGTTATTAAAACAGATTGGATGCTTCATCAAATGTTGTCTTAAATATGTAATATGAATTTGAAGAGCATTAAACTAAGGTTGAACAATAGTTAGATCTGAAAAAAACATTGCTATTTATGCCAATTCATATGATGCTAATAAATCGTCAATCATTAATGCCAGCAAGGGAACAATTTTCTTACCAACATCACCAAGCTATTTAATTGGATCAGCAGAGAAGCTACAATAAATGGCCAATTTGTAGCGTTGTGGGGACTTTAATCTGTGTCAAACACTATTCGGTCAGAATGACAAAAAAATGCTTAATTGGTTGATTCAAGAAGCCTTTGTCAGACAGGCTAATCTCTAGCAACTATCTGAAGATGTTTCTGAGTGAAAATGGCTTGGAATTCATTATGCACATAGATGGTTTTTAATACAAATTTCTTTGTATATCAGCCCATGTCTGCTAGTTATTATTTTTCACACGCAGAGAGATTCTCTCTCACTTTCGGTGGCCATTACATTCTCTCAGAATCAAATATAAGCCTCAGATCTGATCTGAGGCACAAGTCACTAGGGAACTAATCTGGGCTGTGTGATTACCAGACGGAGACAGCAAGAGAGAAGCCAATGTAGCCATACAGAGAACATGAAGAAAAATACCCAGAATACTCTAGATAGTCAGAGGAGAGAGACTGAGAGATAAGACTGGAGAACATCAGACAAAAACAAGGTTAGAAGACAGACGCTGGAAGAGAAAAACAAGACCGGAGTTAAAAGGTTGAATTATAATTGGTACCAGCAGTTCTTAAAGGGACGGTTCACCTAAAAATGAAAACGCTACCATTGTTTACTCACCTTCATGCCCTTCCAAAGCTATATTACTTTCAAGCTGGTTTTGCTAGTCATTAGCCAAGTCGTGTTGAGACTGTTAGCTTTGGTCTTTGAAAATCATTCCATCTAGTCACAATCCATGAACATGTCCAACCTGGTTTAGATGGTTGATAAGTTTGAGCTGCCAGCTGGTGGGGTCGAGGTCAACCTGGTAAACCACCTTGGTCAACTGGATTACAGCTGGTAGACCACCTTGCAGAGGACTGGTTGAGCTGGTTATCAGTGTTCCAAAGTTAGTTGACCAACTGGTATGACCTGGTTATCGGAAAGCATTGGTGAAAATTCTCCTGAAATCGTCTCGACATTAATCTCCACCATTAAATTCCCGATTTAATTTATGGAGTTCAAAATAAGTGTAAGAGTTTAAAATGAATAAATAGCATACTATAATATATTATAAGTATATTGTGTACCTCTGATTGCAGGCCCATTAAGAGTAAAATCGAAATCCGAATGGTGCTTCAAAGACTCTTCATATTCCTGCTGATGCACACAAAAAGTTTAGTATATTTCCCACCAGGATATAAAGGTTCTGATAAGTGAAATGATAATGCCAATGAAAAGAAACACCTCAGCAAAAGATGGCTAATACTTAAGCCCAAGGACAAAAGTAGAGAGATAGAGAGTGAGCTTACTTGGGATAAAAACTTTATAGAACCAGGCACAAGGGAATAACATTGAGATCTGATGTATTAATTATTCTATTTTGTGAGGAAAATTTAGAGCGGGAAAAATTTTACAGAACAGATAAAGGAATTATTCAGATTACATATATTTGTTCGCCCCTATCTTTTTCTGACATTCTTTTTGGGTCATATGTTACCTCTTAATCCTTCTCTATTTCAGGTAAGCTACCTTATTCACATAATAACCTGATAAAATGATTTCAAATTAAAAAAATGATGACAGACTGAGTTGGTTTCTCTCAACAAGCCTTTAAATGGGTCATATGATGCGATTTCAAGTTTTCCTTTCTCTTTGGAGTGTTACAAGCTGTTCGTGAATAGATAAGATCCCTAAAGTTGCAAAGACTAAAGTCTCAAACCCAAAGAGATATTCTTTATAAAAGTTCACGTCCACGCCCTCCTAAAACGCCTCGTTTAAACACGCCCCCAC